>NW_026868110.1:565269-755236 GCF_020745735.1 Hemiscyllium ocellatum | reverse complement strand
TCCCTCACTCTCCCCTCTCTCGCCCTCCCTCTCTCTCACTCCCCTCTCTCGCCCCCCCTCTCTCCTCCCTCCCTCCTCCCCCTCTCTCACCCTCCGTCCTCTCTCTCCGTCTCGCCCTGCCCGCCTTACCTCCCCTCCCTTGCCATCCCTTCTCGCCTTCCCCTCTCTCGCCCTTACCCCTTGCCCTCCACTATCTCGCCCTCACACTCTCTTGCCCTCCCCCTCCCTCTCTCCCTCTCCTCTCTTGCCCTACCCTCTCTCACCCTATCTCACACTTTCCCCCTCTTCTCCCTGCTCCTTCACTCTCTCTCCACCTTCTGTCACTCTCAACCGCCCTCAATCGCTGTTTCTCTCTCAGCCCATGTCCCTCCGTTTCTCTCTGACTGAATCTCTCTCCCTCCTGTCCCTCCCTCCCTCTCTCTCAGACACACTCTTTCTCCGTGCTCCTTCCCTCTCCCTCTGACCCCGAGAGTGGAGGTGGGGTGTGGTTGGTCATGGGGCTGGGTGTGGTGGGGGGGGTGGTGAGATGGGGTAGAGATGGAACTGCTGGAGGAGGCAGAGACGGGCAGGACAGAGAGTGTGAGGGTGAGGGGAAAGTGAAGAGTGGAGGCAGGTGGAGAAACCGGGGTTGGGGCGGTTGGTGTGAGAGGGAGAACGAGGGAGAGTGAAAGGGGGAGGTTGTAAGAAAGAGTGAGTGTGCAGGGAGACAGAGGGAGAAATGTGGAGTAAGAGTGGGGGAGATGAAATGGGGGGCCAGGTTGGAAAGGGGGTGGGGAGGGGGACAGAGGGAGTTAACCCAGCTCCTGAGCTCAGGGCGCGGTGCCCTCCCCTTCCCTGAGGACCAGGACTAGGGGCTGAGTCTGTCTCTCTCCAGCTCAGCTTCTCCAACACAAAGACACACAACAACATCGGTCGCTCTGCTACTCGGCACGCTTTCATCAGCATTTTTATTGGTTACAAATGGAAGTGATGGATACAGTCAGTGGATGGTGCCTTTTCTCACTGGCCCCTGAGTTGTGAGAAACATTGAAATGTTTCCCTGTAACCCCCTGTGGGATAAGGATGGACAAACCAGCGCTCCCCTCAGTCTGTTACCATAGCGACAGGCTGCTCCATCGCTGAAACACTGAACTGAAATGAGAAAATCCCGGATGGTGTGATTAATGAGGGAATTTGATGGATGGATGGATTTGGGTGAAGGGATATTTCAGCACATTCTTCAGCTGCTGCCTGAACTTAGTCTGGGTCACGGCATAAATCGCGGTGTTTGTGCAGCAACTGAGGAGCTGCAGCATGAAGCCCAATTCCAGCACAAAGGAATCGAGATACACAGGGGTATACATAATATTCCACATCCGTCTCCATATAGAATACAGCATTAACATTGACCATAACAGGATGAAATTGGCCGAGATCACAAACAGTAAAATGATGGATTTTTTTCGGTTTCTCATTTCAGTGTCAGACTGAGCGTCCCCATTGGTGTGAGCGCGGAGTCTCCTGCGGGCTCTGCTGGTCACTAAAATGTGTCTGACGGTGAGAACATTGAGCAGCAGAATCAGGAGAAATGGGACACCCGGGGTTAGAATGTGGTGGAGGAACTCGATTGTGACCCAGACAATGGACCATCGAACAGCGAGTGTTACATCACAAAACCAGGGGTCGTTCCCCAGCCAATACCGAGCCGTGAGCATAAAATACCAGGAAATGTTCTTTAAACAGCTCAGCACAGTCACTGCTCCCAGAACCACAGCCGCCGTTTTCTCACTGCAATATTTACTTTTCAGCTTCTGGCAACAAATGGCCACAAACCGATCAAAGGTGAAAGTGACGGTGAACCAGACAGAGCAGTCAGTGGCTGCATAAAGCAGGACGGCGTGGATATTACACACGGGGACGGAGTACAGGAAATAAAACTGTTCCTGATAAACAATGGGAATGTGTCGAAGGATCAGGTCGAGGATAATGACCAGGAGATCCGCCGCTGCCATGGCCCCCAGGTAACGTCTGACACATGGAGACAATCCACAATCTTTATAAAGCAGGACGTAGATGGTCACTACGTTAACTGTGAGGAAGGAAAACAAACCCATTATCCATCAGCCTGGAGGCAAAGGGACCCGTTTGATCGGGGACCCAGTGAGGTTTTCAAATGTATCCCTGTATTCAGGGATTTATTAAAATAATTGGAGCTGGAATAACAAATGGGAAGGTCGGAATTCCAGACAAAAAAGTGACATAAACCACAAGAAACCCTCCCTCCCCAAACACACAGAGACACATCCATAAGGACAGATGGTTTCTAGAACATTCCCACACACTCGATCACTCGAGAGCAGACACAGGTCACTCCTTCCCAGTTCCTAATACGGAGGGTGGAAACGTAGCTGTCCTAAGGATTCTCTCCCAGTTTCCTGAAGACAAACGGAGTCTGGGAATTTCGTATATTTTGGTCTAAATTGTGGTCGATTCTGTGTTGTGGAGAAATGTTAACACAGGGGAAATGTATTCCCCCCTTTAACTGCCTGAGGGGCCTTCGGAACAGTGTCTCCTTCTCCCTGGAAGGGATCTCTTCCCTCGGGATCTTATCGTTTGTTCAATTCACTGACGTCCGGCCGTTCACAAACAAACAACGTCAGGGTCAGAACGTTCCGGGGAATGTCAGTTATAGAATGTCAGGGACAGAAACTTCCGGGAAACTCCGTGACCTGTCAATCACCTTTCCCCCCGACCCACCCCACCACCATGATGTACTGTGCACAGGCTACATATCCATCCAGCACGGGGAGCTGCACTGACCACATCATTGTATTATCTATAAACCTCAACCAGACAGTCTGACCAGCACAGAGACCTGTGCAGTGATCACCCGTGAATTCATCTGTAACCCAGGAGCAGTTACCCTCCCAGCATGTAGGACTGTGTCCACCACCCCAGTGCATTGATCTGTAACCCAGGAGCAGTTACCCTCCCAGCATGTAGGACTGTGTCCACCACCCCAGTGCATTGATCTGTGACCCAGGAGCAGTTACCCTCCCAGCATGTAGGGCTGTGTACCCCACCCCAGTGCATTGATCTGTAACCCAGGAGCAGTGACCCTCCCAGCATGTAGGGCTGTGTACCCACCCCAGTGCATTGATCTGTAACCCAGGAGCAGTTACCCTCCCAGCATGTAGGGCTGTGTACCCCACCCCAGTGCATTGATCTGTAACCCAGGAGCAGTTACCCTCCCAGCATGTAGGACTGTGTACCCCACCCCAGTGCATTGCTCAGTAACACTGTGTTAGATCCCTGCCCAGTGTGGGGAAACTTGCAGCCCATGCTGGAAGTAACAGGATGTGCAGCTCCCACCCATTTCCAGCTCCATATCCCCATTGTGCTCTGACGAGGGGGTGCTGTGGGTGTGAACATCCCTGCCTGAGAGAGATGGCGGGGGAATCAGTTTAAATATCACCACATGGGAGGGGTTTGGGGTATAGACAGAGAGGGGGAGACTGAGAGACAGTGTCATGGATGGATGTGTTCCCAGGTTTCGGAATGCTGAAACGTAGACACTTCGATAGCATCCGGTAACATGAGCCAGTCTTCCCAGGAAAGATGGGAAAAAGGGTGATTGGTGTGAGGTCAGATGAAACAACAGCTGCTGTGTGGTTTTGAAATTACGTTTATGTAATTTTAATAAGTATCTTATTGAAACAGTATATTGCTGTAGAGTTGGAGTAGGGTAATAAGCAGTTAGGATAAAGAGGGTCCCACAGTTGTGAATAGTTGATGTAAAATGTTCACTTTCAGAGTTAAAAAAAAATACATTGATATTTTTTGGGAGTTCTCTATCACTCATATTTCAACAGTTTACAAGGTAAATTGAGCATTTCTTTATGTTTAGTTTAGTTTAAGTTATCAGATGAGCTTCACGCAGTGTCCTAACAATTGCTGTGTGTGTATCTGTGTGTCTCTGTGTGGGGCAGGTCTGGCTGTCTCTGTGGTGCTGAAAGTGATGCAATGCCACCCTCTGCTGGCCTCTCCACGCCACTGCACAGGCATTGGTAGAGGGTGAAAACCAACAGAGATTCACTCAGAGAGGGGGAGGGAGAGGGCAGCTGCTCACAGCACCATCCAAACTGATGTCTTATCTATGTACTGATCTAAATGTCCTTTAAAAATTGTAACTGCCCCTATTTTAACCAGTTCCTCTGGAAGTTCATTCCACACACAAGCCAGCTTCTGTCTAAAATAATTACCTCTCCTGACTTTTGTAAATCTTTTTCCTCACGCCTCAAAATATCCCTCAGTTTTGAATCCCCAACTCTAGGGAAAAGACATCAGCCCTACAGCTAATCTGTACCCCTCATCATTTTACAAACCTCTTTAAAGTTACCCCTCCATCTCATACTCTCCAGTGAAAAAAGTCCCAGCCGATTCAGCCTCTCCTTATAGCTCAATCCCTCCATTTCCAGCAACATCCAGGTTAATCTCTTCTGAACCCTCTCCAGCTTAATAATATCAAGGTCAATGATATCAAAGTGAATAGTCAAGGTATTTGCTAAATGTACGGGGGAGACCAAAACTAGAGGACATAGGCTTAAGGTGAGAGAGTAACATTTAAAAGTGACCTAAGGGGCAGCTTTTTCACACCGAGGGTGGTGTGCCTATGGAATGAGCGGGCAGGATATCCAGACTGGACACAGTATTCCAGAAGAGGTCTCACCAATGTCCTGTACAACCACAACATGACGTCCCAATTCCGATACTCAAAGGTCTGACCTATGAAGACAAGTGTGTTAAACACCTTCTTAGCCACTTTCTGTATCAGATGCAAATTGTAAAGAATTAAACCTGACAGCCTAGATCTCTGTACTACAACACCACCAAAAGACCCTACTTTTAATTGTATAGGTCCTGTTGTTGTTTGATTTACCAAATCCAATGCCTGGCATTAATCCAGACTATCCTCCATCTGCCACCCCTCAGCCCAGTGTGTGATATGACTGCCACCTCCCCCTACCCCTTCAATTTTAAAATGCCCACCCCTCTCCAGGAGGCCTGCACACTCTGGCCTTGATTTTCACAAAGACCCTGAGCTTGGTTTGCCTTGTGTGGTTAGAGGGAGGAGGGATAGATTGCAGACACAGTCAGTGGGGAGGAGAGGCTGGACAGTAATCAGCGGCCTGGTATCATTTCATGGTTTTAGGAAGAGGGCAGACACATGTTAGAGGTGGGTAAGATTGATCGGTGTTTTGGGGTCAGAAATTGAGCTCTTCCTTCGCCTCTGGTGTTCAGTAATAAATATCTATTTGAGACCCATCATTGGGCAGAGTGTTTCTGCGGGATTTCTTTCCCTAATATTGCAGACTACAGATAATAGCGATTAAAGATGTTCATAGTTAATTTCAATATTCAGCAAGTACACTCAATATCCTACAGTTGAGACAAATATCTTGCATTTGTTTAATAATACAAAGTGTTTTTTGTAATTCAGTAATAGTAACCTGATTATAATCAATCCACACTGAGCTGGAAGTGGGCACTAAAATATGACCCAAAATCTGGGTATGGTAGTATAGTGGGCAGTGTCCGTGTCTCTGAGCCAGAGCTCTGGGTTTGATTCCAATTCCTGAACTTGTGTGGTAGTGTTCCTAGCTCTGGACCAGAAGGTGTGGATTCATGTCCTGCCTGTTGCAGAGGTATGTCACAGCATGTCATAACAGGCTGATGGACAAACACACAGGAGAATAATGTTACAGCTTTATGGGTATTGGGCAGTGAGGATAGTGTCCCTTCCTCCGGGCACAAAGGTCTAGGTGTAAATCCCACAGAAGTGTCTCCTAATATATCTGAACAAACTGATTAAACTGGTTTTAGAATTGTGACTTGATGGAGAAGGAAGAGGTGTCAGTGTTGCATTTCAGAATTTAGGCCCAGGATGACTGAAAGTACAGCCATTCGTGTAGATTGGAGTCACATTTCGCAGCAGTAAAGGTTTATAAATTCAGAACGGTCATGGATAGGTTGAATAGTCAGGGTTTTTCCCCAGGTTAGGGGCGTCCAAAACTCGATGGCATTGGTGGAAAGTGAGAGGGAAAAGGTTTTGAAGAGGCCTAAAGGGCATCTTTTCACATAGAGGGTGGTGTGTATATGGAATGAGCTGCCAGAGAAAGTGGTGGAGGTTGGGTACAACTACAGCATGTAAAAGGCATCTGGATGCTGACAGACCTGCCGAGCTTTTCCAGCAATTTCTGTATTTCTTTAAAAAATGCATTCATTTTAACACACGTATTCTGAATAAATTAGACATTTTTATTTCTTAATGAAGCAGGAACATAAAAGCATATCTTCAAATCGACCGAGACCATTTTCTGCTCAGGGTATGGCTCTGTGAATGACAGCAGCAATGATGCACCGACATGGGACAGGGAATGTGATGGAGACATCGTTTGGACAATGTACATGGGATAATATCTGGACAAAGTTCTTTCAAGTTACAATTGCAGAGGGTGTGTGTGTGTGTGTGTGTGTGTTTTATAGAAAGGGAAATATTGATTATATATTTGCAATACAAAAATAGTTTGCCATTCATCTTTCCACCATAGTTGGAGTAACATTGCTCTGGATCATAAACGTGCTATTTGAGCAGATTAAAGATACTAGCCTGACTTGTTCCTAAAACTTACCCTGACCCAGTCTGAGACCGATATCATCGGCTATATCACCGACCTGGTTACATTTAACATTTGTTGTGAGCAGTGCAGGAGTGGGACTAGAAAGGAAATAGTGACCCAAAAAGCTGGGGAACTATAGACCGGTGAGCCAGATGTCGGTGATGGGTAAGTTGTTGGAGGGGATCCTGGAGGATAGCATTTACATACATTTGGGAAGGTAAGGGCTGATCAGGATAGACAACGTGGCTTTCTGCATGGGAAATCATGTCTCATTAATTTGGTTGAGTTTATTGAAGAGGTGACAAAGAAGATTGATGAAGGCAGCTTGGTTGACATTGTCTATATGGACTTCAGCAAGGTGTTCATTTAAATAACAAAGAACAAAGAAAATTTCCAGCCCAGGAACAGGCCCTTCGCCCTCCAAGCCTGAGCCGATCCAAATGTACTGTTTAAATCTGTCGGTCAATTCCTAAGTATCTGTATCCCTCTGCTCCCCACCTACTCCTCTGCTCCCCACCTACGATTGCATCTGTCTAGACGCACCTTAAATGAATCTGTCGTGCCTGCCTCTACCACCTCTGCTAGCAACGTGTTCCAAACGCCCACCGCCCTCTGTGTAAAGTACTTACCGTGTGTATCCCCCTTAAACTGTCTACCTCTCACCTTGAAAGCATGACCTCTCGTTATTGAATCCTTCACCCTGGGAAAAAGCTTGTCTCTGTCCACCCTCTCTATAACCTTCATGATTTTGCAAACCTCAAACAGGTTCCCCCCATCTTCTTTTTACTAGTGAAAATAAACCTAAACTACTCAGCCTCTCTTCATAGCTAGTATTTCATTCTGATTGGTAGACAGATTAGTAAGTTTCAGTCACATGGGATACAGAAGAAGCTAATCACAATTGGCTTGAAGGAAGAGGGATATTTTTCAGACTGGAGGCTTGTGAGCAGCAGTGTGCTGTAAGAATCAGGACTGAGTTCACAACATTTCATCATTTATGTAAAGGATTTGGATCTGAATATCGGGGCCAGAGTTAGTAAGTTTACAGACGACATCAGAACGGTGGTGTAGTAGATTATCTCAGAGTACAACAAGACCACAAATAGATGGGACAAAGGGGCAAGGAGTGACAGATGAAGTTTAATTTAGATAAATACGAGGTTTTGCAGTTTGGGAAGGTAAATCAGGGCAGAAGTTATACACTTAATGGTAAGGGCCTGGTGAGTGTTGAGAATCAAACGGACATAGGGCTGCAGGTACATTGTTCCTTGAAAGTGGAGTCGAATGCAGACAGTGCGGTGCAGAACACATTTGGCACATTTGCCTTAATCAGTCAGAGCATTGAGTATAGGAGTTGTGGTGGCATGTTGTATCTGTACAGGATGTTGGTGAGGCCACTTTAAGAATACTGCGTACAACTCGGTTTTCTGCAGAAATGACGTAAACGTGTGTTCCAGGACTGGAGGTTTGAACTTTAGGGAGAGGTTGATTAGTTTGAGGTGTTTCCCCCTGGAGTGTCAGAGGTTGAGGGGTCACATTATAGACGTTTATAAAACCAGCAGGGGCATGTATATTCTGAACAGCCACGCTCTGCTCCCCAGGGTAGGGGAGTCCAGAACAGGAGAGTATAGGTTGGAGGGGAGAGGGGGAATGATTTAGAATGGACTGAAGATAAATGTTTCACACACAGAGTGGTGTGTGTACAGAAAGTGCTGTCAGAGGAAGTGCTGAAGGCGGTTACAATCGCACATTTAAAAAGTATCTGAAAGACGAGGGATATTGGCCAAATGCTGCCAAATGGAATTGGATCAGATTTGATATCTGATCGGACTGAACAGATTGGACTAACGGGTCTGTTTCCATTCTGCATGACACTGATTCTATCAGAGGAATGACGAATAATTCTGAATGGACGTTTCAAGTGGGAATTCTCTTCACTGGAAGTTTATCGTGCCTCTATGTTCACATTGATTGAAAGCTGCATTAGGTAAATATTTGACAGAGAAGTGAGTCATGGATAATGGGACAC
Source organism: Hemiscyllium ocellatum (assembly GCF_020745735.1). Taxonomy (NCBI): domain Eukaryota; kingdom Metazoa; phylum Chordata; class Chondrichthyes; order Orectolobiformes; family Hemiscylliidae; genus Hemiscyllium; species Hemiscyllium ocellatum. The sequence goes on along the minus strand of NW_026868110.1, from coordinate 746,548 downwards.
AGACAGGAAAGTGGGGCTGAGGCCACAATCTTAGTGCCTGGTGGACAAGGCTCAAAGTGTCTAATGACCCACTCCTATCCCTCAATCCCGTGCTCCTGTGTTCCATTCAGCCCATTAAACCTGTTAGGCAGGAGCATTTAGAGACTACTTACTTCTATAATCTGGTGCACAGAAACAGAGGAGATCATTCGGCCCTTCAAGACTGTCCCACACGCTTTGAGGTGATTTGAGAAATGTAATTGTAAAACCCAGGCTGGGTATGAAAGAAGCCCCTCATCTCTCTGTACAGAACTTCCCCTCTCTGAAACTTGTGCTCTATTTGTTGGTCAAGTTGTAGACCCAAATTCACTATGAATACAACCCCCATACCTCACCCAGCGATTGCTCACAAAATCCTTTTGTCTCCCTGACGACAACATTCAATAACAGAACATTCATGAAAATTATACCCACTAACTTTCTAAGAACAGAATGTGAGAACATTAGAACAGGGGCAGGTCGTTCACTCCCCACCCCTGCCTTGCCCTTCACTAAGATCATGACTGATCTGCTCTTGGTCTCAAATCCTCTTTCAAACCCAATTCTTCATCACCCTCAACTCTCTGACAGGTCAATCTCCATCTACCTCCTCTTCAAATACTTTCAGTCATCTGGTTCCCTGAACACTCTTGAGAAGAGAAATCCTGACATTCAATGCCACCTGTTTGAAGAAACCCTTGCTGCTCCTATACCATGGCCTATTGATATGAACAAAAGAGATTAACACAAGGGGTCAGGTAAAAATGACTGGCCCTGATATCAAGGCTTCTGTTGACCTCAAGGAGCTTAACAAATCTGAACTTAATGGGAATCAGAGAAAAGTCTCCAGTGTTTGGAGTCTAACATGGCACAAAGGAAGATGTTCATCATCTCAGTCCTGGGTCACCTCTGTGGGAGATCCTCAGGGTAGCTTCCTCTTCACAAACATCTTCAGCTGCTTCATGAATGTCTCCCCACTCTCACTCTCCCCACCATAAGATCCGAAGTGGGGATGGTCACTGAGGATTCCACAATGTTCAGAATAATTTGACGCCCCCGTCGGCTTCTGAACCGGTCTGTGTCCATGTGCAGCAAGACATGGACTCCATTGTGGCTTGTGCTTTTAAAGAGTCCGTAGCATTCATACAAAGGTCTGTCTGACACTATACATTGCCACAGTAAAATAAGAGTTCATTCCGCACCTTACACTGGTTTCACAGGAATATGAGGAGGTCGTTCAACCCATTGACACTATTAGAGAAGAACAGGGACAGCTCATTCAGTGCCTCCAACATATTACTCAAGAAGGGAAGGATTCTAATGTGATGGGCCGCACCAGAGCCCCTCGACAATATTTGAAGGCGGTAGCCTAGACTCTAATGTTTTCTTATTTTAAAGAAAATGTAAAATGTCTGTTCCAGATGCAATGTTTCTGGACAAACAACTCGGTGTGAAGCATAACCCCATTTGCTTAAATACGATAGATGAAATAAAACCAAAGAAAGAAGAATTTAGAATAACGTAATTATATTGGACAAGTTAACAGAACAATAGATCTAGGAACTAATACGAATGAACTGTTCCAATACTGGAAAATCACATGAACACAGCCCTTGGAAAAAAGGAATATTCAGACACTGAATGACACAAATATTTCTACAATTTAGGATTTAAAAACAGCACCAAGAGAAAATTCATAGAGAATAGCTGCCAGGAGACATTCACTAAAACTTTCAACTCGGTGGAGACCCCAATAATTTCTGATGTTACTGAGAAACCGAAACCCAGAAATCCTAATCTGTGAAAGCTGACCACACCCATTCCATCTGCATTAAAATAAACCCAAGGTATCACTAGTTGTTTATTCAAGTGATCCTAACTAGCCAGCTTGGTAACGGTCATTCAATCTCTCTCTTAAAATAAACCAGAACAAAATAACTTCTTAAAGCTACAGCATCATCACACTAGTCAGCACATCGAGCTGTCATTCAGGAACCAGGGGTAACACAATCAGGCCCTTGGCCCAATCGGACGAGGAAGAAGCCAGTCAGTCCCTTGAGTCACTTACACAGGAACAGTAGGAGGCCATTCCCACCTCAATGCACTTACACAGGGGCAGAATGAGGTAATTGATGCTGATTCCTGATGAACGGCTTATGCTCGAAACGTCGATTCTCCTGCTGTGCTTTTCCAGCAAACCACTGTCTACTCTGATCTTCAGCATCAACAGTCCTCGCTGTCTCCTAATTGATGCTCTAACATGATGAACAAGTGGAGCAGAGGCTGCACAGACAGACTGCTCCACGTTGTTCCTCGTAGTTCTGTCTGTCATGATACACACGTGGGACATTAATGCGGTTTTCTAGTGGTGAGGAGGGAAGCCATATGTCTTGTGTGAAGTCACAAGAAGGCACCTTCCATCTCCGGGAAGCCAGCCTGGTGTTCTCTGTGTCGGGTGGATGCTGATGGGAATGGCTAACTGTTTCAGATGGAAGGTATTGTGGCTGCTGTTGGGGATTGTGAGCAACCTGACGTTCAGTTCGGGTTCACACGCCGACTACACAATAACGTGGGGAGAGTTAATTAAGGCATATAAACTATTAGGAAAGTCACGTTAGACTGATGGATGGACTCTCTAAATTCAAATAATGCTGATCTTGTTCATGTTGATCTTGTCTAGTGCACATCCTGTTCAATGTAACCGTTATGCCTTACTCTGTCCTAGTCTATTTCCACCCTATGATCTGTCTGGCCATGTTTACTATGATCTGCCTCCACTGCTCATAGATAAAGTGTTTCCCTGTACTGAGGTACACGTGACAATAAATCAAACCAATAACTCCTGGGTAAAGTATGGAATTTCTGTTTTGGAAATAAGAGACCAATGCCACTCCTCATGTTTCAGCATCACCATTTTTTCGTCTCTCACACTCTACAGGTTAAACACTCAGTTTCCTCACTCTATCCTCATGTTACCATCATCCATGTCTATGGTACGGGAACCATTCCTTGCAAAGGACATCAAATCTGTACAGAATGCTCCAAATGCTCTCTCAGCAAGCTTCTACAACAGCTGAAAGATGGCTTTACTTATGTACTCGAATCATCTTACAATGAAGGACAGCATGCCATTGACTGCGCCCCTTACTTACACAGGGTTTGATTCGGAGCAGTCAGCATAGACAGCATAGATCATGCTTCCCAAATTTCTTAGAGTGCTTTGATGAGGTTTGATAAGTTTCCAAATGGCAGGCTGCTCAGGAAGGTTACAACACGTAGAATGCGTGGGAACTGTCCAATTAGATACACAGTTGGCTTGATGGTAGGAAGAAGTGGGTTTAGTGGAAAGATGTTTGTCAGACTTGAGGCTGGGTGTATTGCTGTTTGGTATCTATGATTTGGTTGAGAATGTACAAGGTTTGATTAATAAGTTTGCAGATGACACTAAAGTAAGTGGGAGCATGATCAGTGAGGAATATTAACAGAAATTGCAGCAGGACCTTAATCAGTTGGGGAAATGGGCTGGGAAATGGAATTTAATATAGAAGCGTGAGGTCTTGCATTTTGGAAATTCAAATCAAGGTAGGAGTTTCATGGTGAATTGGAGGGCCTTAAGGGGTGCAGGGGGCAGAGAGACCTTGGTGCTCAGGTGCACGGTTCCCTGAGAGTGGAGTCACAGGTAGACAGGGCAGTGAAGGAGGCATTTGGCACATTGGCCTTCATCAGGCAGGATATTGAGTATAGAAGATGGGAATTTATGCTGCAGTTATACAGGACTTTGGTAAGGCCGCACTTAGAGTATTGTGTTCAGGTTTGTCACCTTGTTATGTGGTTGATGTTATTGAATTAGAAAGAGTACAGAAGAAATTTACAAGGATGTTGCCAGGACCCAATGGTCTGAGTTATAGGGAGAGGTTGGACAAGATAGGACATTTTCTTTAGCGTGGAGGAGACTGGGGGAGTTGTTATAGAGCTGTATAAAATCACGAGGGGTATAGATAGGGTTAATGGTCTCAGTCTTTTTCCAAGGTGTAGAGAATCGAGGATGAGAGAGGATCAGTTTAACGTTAGAAGGAAAGGAATAAAGGGGAACCTGAGGGGCCACTTCTTTCCACAGAGGCTGGTACGTGGATGAGCTACTCGCAGATGTAGTTGAGGGGGGTAAATTAACAACATTTCAAATGCGTTTGGATAAATATTTGGGTAGGAAAGGACTGGAAGGATATGGGCCAACTGCAGGGAAATGGGGTGAGCGTGGATGGACATTTACAAGGTGGAGTCGAACCACTCTGTTAATTAAAACCAAACACCCAGAAAAGCTCACCTCACCTCGAAATCTGTTAAAATATGAGTGACACAGACCTCCTTTTAAACAGAAATTAACAAGTTAGTTTCTTAACCTTAATAGTGAACACTAAACAACAACTATTTACAAATACAAGTCCGTCTTTTCTTAGCTACTTACTATCTGACTCGAACTCTGTAAAAATATGCTGTTCCAACAACCCACATATTAAACATTACAATCTCAAGACCATACAGTCTCTATCTTCCCCGCTGTCTTCACTCTTTCAGCTGCATCTCCCCGGGTCATTTTTTTTGTTGCAAGTAGGTTTGACATGAACATGTGTCTTTGAGAGAGAGTGTTTGAGATGGTCAGTTAGCACTCCTGCTCTACAGCAGTTGCTCTACTGTTGGATGGCAGCAGCTCTCCCTCCAGTTTTCAACATGCTGGGTTTATATGCTCCCCATGATATAATAATTCTCATAATTTGATTGCTGTCCAGGTGTCGAAACAATAATATTCACATTCTGTTGGGATCTGGTATCCTGAGCGTTATTTAAACTCTTTGGTTACATTTGAATGGCTGTCAAAACAGCAACCAAAACTCAGGAATCCATTTCTCAGCTAATGGTGACATGTGGAACAGTGTGACCTTCAGCTCGCATCTCAAGCTTTAATTTCTATTCAGCAAAACCCGATCTGTCTTAAAGTGTCCATATATGTTTTTGTCTTCATAACATCTCCCCGTTTCAGAAAATAAAATGAACTAGCAGAATGAAAAGATGGCTACATTTGTTTTCCTCTAACTCTTAATCCCAATTTTATGAAATACCAAAGTGTTAATCTCAGTTATATCATTCATATTAATTCTGCACACCAATACAACACTGGAATAAGTCAAATCTTATCTACACTTTTTCCTTTAAATCCACGAAAACACAATCTGCTATCACATTATAGGAGCCACAGTATGTACATTTTGTAAGTTTAAAGTCGGTAAGGTAAGACTCCAATGAAATAGTCTCATATTCCGGTCTTTAAATATTCCAAAAAATGCGAGAGATTTGTCGTTGTCCACAACTATCTCCGACAATTTGTTTATCATATACACATTAAAATATTGTCAGGCCAGCGTGGAACTTAATCATTCTTGTTCAATAAGTAACCTATCGGGGTCTCCATTTTAATTTTATGATTTTATCTTTAAGTTAATAACGTTCAACAATATATTCTGATTCATTATCTCTGTGTGTGCATGTGTATGTGTGTGTATATATCTCTGTTGTACGTCCATTAGCCTTTCAGGACGGAACACCTCTGCCTGTTCAGGGTTTTTCTGCACCGTCACATCAAACAGGGTGTCAGTTCACTGAGCATCAACTCATTTGTCTTTTTCGTTCGTTTTTCCTTCCTGCTATAACTTATGACAGTGGGATCTTGTTACTACACTGTCTGGAAAAAATCCTGGGTAATTTTCTTTTAACTCACCAATTCCCTCATCTTCCTTTGGCTTCTCCACCACAAGGGGTGCCTCTCCCACCTCGCCTCCTGCTAAATCGTTCCCAAGAACAAACTCTATTCCTAGAACTGACACTCTGTTACTCACTGTCACTGTTACTTCCCCAATCTTGATTTGGCACTCCAACCTGATGTTACACAAGGGAATGTTTAATTTCTGTCCCCATTTCACAAGTTATCACGCTCTTGATTATCATGTCAGAAAGAGTGACAAAAAACTTTCATCTCGTACTATTAGAGGGTGAGAGAAAGTGAGGGCGGCAGATGCTGGAGCTGAGAGTTGAAAAGTGTGTGGCTGGAAAAGCACAGCATGTTGGCAGCATCGAAGGGGCTGGAGCAGTGACGTTTCAGGCATACGTCCTTCAGCAGGAAAATGGGGCGTAAGGGAGGGGGAAGGAGGTTGAAAAATAATTGGGTGGGTGGGGGTGGACCTGGGTGAAAGAGAGCTTGGAAGGCGATTGGTAGATGCAGGTGGGGTGTGATGGTGATATGTTGGAGAGGGGGGTGGTAGGACAGCTGGAACCCTCAACCTGTACAGCATCAACGTTGACTTCATCAAATTCCAAATCTCCCCTCCACCAACCTCTCCCAGATCCAACCGTTCAACCTAGCACCGTCCTCTTGAACTGCCCTAACATGCCATCTTCCTTTCCACCTATCGACTCCACCTTCTCCTCCGACATATCACTATCACTCCTACCTACATCTTCTTATTGCCTTCCCAGTGACCCTCCCACCAGCTCAGCTACTACTCTCGTATTTATCTTCCAGCCCCCTTGTCCCCCCACCACGTTCCGGACGATGGGTTTCTGCCTGATATGCGAATGTCCTGCTGTTCGGACGCTGCCTGATCTGTTGTGCTTTTCTGGTGCCTCACTTCCCAACTAATAGAGACTGAGCAGATCCCTTATCTCACAAAATTATAATTTCTTATCCTTCTCCCCCTGTTCTTTCTGAGTAAACTTTATCTACAGAGCTGAATTGTTTAGTGAGATCAGGCACTGCCTCCATACCCAGCCCTTGCCGAGGCTGTGCAATGTCCTGCAGCTCCTCGGCTGCACTTGGGGTTTCCTTTACCAGTTTCACTAATACCACTGGCTTAGCCTCTTCTACCGCATCTTTCCCCAAAGTGTCTTCTTTAACGCCCAGCACGGTGTGCCATCTTACTGCAGTGATAACAACCTTTTCCCGGTGCCCCTCTTAAACCATCGGCACTGTAATATTATGTGTTCCACTCCCTTACAGTGAGAGCACCTGAGGCCTTTCACCACCTTTCAACCCCCTTGGGCTTCTTTCTTCACCTGTGGTAAACTATTGTGAACTACTGTTCGCTTTGTAATGTGTGATCTTCCCTTCTCCCAATTTCTATCCCCCACAGGATGAAATTCCTGCCAGATGCTAAATTTCATCACATGCCACAATACATATTTACCTGCCATTTCTGCCGCGCTTCTCACTTCTTGAACTTTCTATTCATTCACATGAATTCTTACTATCTCTGGAAGTGAGTCTTTTAACTTCTCCAGCTGATTAATCTTCCTTGAAGCCTCACAGGTCTTATCCATTTTTAAGACCATAACCCACCTATCAAAATGACTGGTTAATTCTTTCAAACTCAATATAAGTCTGACCTGGTTCCGTCTCTATTTTTCCGAATTTCTGTCTATATGCTTCTAGTACCAATTCATAACGAATCAAAATAGCCAATTTGACATCGTGATAATGTCTGGATCCCTCGTCTGACAGCGCTGCACATACCTCACTAGCTGTGCCCACCAGATTAGTCTGAACTAGCATTACCCAAAAGCTCACTGCCGTGTCATTTTTTCAAATGAAATAAAAAAAAGGTTTTAACATTTTTCCCACCGAAATATGACAAGTTACTAACCTAGTTGTATACATCCCTACGTTCTCCCTTTATCTCCATCCTGTTCATTTAACTTTCTTCCTTAATTCCCAACTTCTGAATTTCAACTCTCCTCTTTCTTTCTCTTCTCTTTCTCTTTTTTCTCTCTCTGTTTCAGCCCCTTTATTTATCTTCTAACTCCAGTTGCCACATTTGCAATTTAAGTTTTGATAACTCTACTGCAGTTGCCTGTTTCTCTGATACATCAAAGTGCTTGACCAACTCCATTGCAATTCCAGCTTCCCTTTTCTCCCTGGTTAAACCCAATTCCAACCTATTGGCTAATTCTAAAAAATGTCCTCCTTCTGTCTTTCTAAATTTCCTTGGAAAATTCGGGAACCTCTTCAGTAATGTTAAAAACCAGTTCCCTCACTTTTCATTTAACCAACCACAAATAACAAAATTAAACGAATTTTCCCAATGGTTTTATTTGAAGCTCAAAGTCACTAATTGCAATGAGTTGTAATTTGCTGGGATCTGTTGTATCACAGATCTGTTCAAGTTTGTCCAAATGTCATATGGCGAGGCCCCAAACTGTTATAACATCAATGTCAAACCACTCTGTTAATTAAACCACATACCCAGAAAAGCTCACCTCACATCATAATCTGTCAAAACGTGAGCGACAGAGAACTCCTAAATTCCACTAATAAACAAAAAAATAACAATTTATATGTATGCAAGTTAGCTCACTGAGCTTGAAGGTATGCTTTCAGAAGTTTCGTCACCATGACTGTTTCTTAAATTGGGTGATGTCATTTCAGGTGATTTTAACAATAAAATGTAGACAGAATCTAAATTGATGAGTTTATTGATGGACTTCTGGTTAGAATACCATTCCTCTAAGAAGGTCCTTGCGTGTCTTAGTATGTGTGTGTGCTTTGTCCCAGTCAAAGTGGTGCCCTTCTTTGTCTGTATGTATGGAACAGAGTGAGAGTGCGTCATGTCTTTTGGTGACTAGTTGGTGTTCATGTATCCTCGTAACACGACAACAGGGCAGTTTCAATGGTGGAAAAAAGATTGTATATATACTGTTTAATCAATGTGTGTGTGTGCAGATAAGTCACAAATGATGTATAAAATTGATAAAATATTGAAACATTATTTGATCCTCTCAACGTTCCCTCTTTTTCTGGGATTCCCAACTCTAATTTCTCATTCTTACCAGGATGTGTGCTCCAAATTCTTGATTCTGGTGTCCCAATTTATTTCAATATGTTGGCCTGCTGGGTTCTTTCCAAAGCTAGTGTCTATCATATCATTGGAGATACATATTCTGGCATCAGACTCAGCATTTGAACATATTACTCTGTTGTACGTGCACTGTACAAAGGACCACAGCACACAGACATTGCCAAAATATTCGGGGATGTTCATCTGCTTCTTTCGAGAATGTGGTTTTCTCATTTTCCATATCTCCATATCTATATACTCTCTCTCTCGTTCTCCCTTTGTAGCTGGTTTAGAATTCCACCAATTATTCTTCGTGTCCCTTTTCTCAAAGCTCCTTCTTTTAGTTTACATCTCTTCAAGATGTAATGTGGTTATAATTAGGCAATGTAACTACAAAGACATGTGGGAGGAGCTGTCCAGAGTTAATTGGATGGGAGCTGAGCAGGAAACACCATGGAGCAGCAATGAGAGGAGGTTCTGGGGATAATTTGGAAGATAATACAAGAAATGCAACCCCAAGAACATGAAACATACTCATGGGAGGAGAAGGCAGCCATGAGTGATAAGGCATCAAATCAAAAGAGAAAATATACAATGTGGTGAAGATGATTGGGAATCCAGAGAATTCATTGGCTCCGAAACTACATAACTCTGGTATCACTGACACTACAGAGCCCTTAATCATGGTCAGGGAAAGAAACAGAGGAAAAACAATCACTTTAAACACAGAAGATGGTATTTCTCAAGGAAAGATATTCAGGTGAATTAAACATTTGAATTAAGAGCAGTTAAATGCTTTTGCGGAATGAGTCAGATTGGAAGCAAGACTCGGGGAGACAGACCCTCAGCAGAATGAGAGTTTGAAAATTGAAGTATTTCCACATTAGAAACCAGGTTAGGTCACTGAGTGCAGGGCTGATGGGTGAATGGGTCTCAGTGAGAATTGGGGAACAGACAGCAGAATTGCATTGCAGATATTGCAGCTCCAAACTGCGTATTCATGTAGTGCTTTAGACCACAGCAGCAGGAGAAGCAGAACAGCATCCAACCACAACCTGTAACTTTTTGCCAGGATAACACTGCAGTCTGTCATTACCATCAACAGCATCTATGGCTCAGTGACCAGTGTGGGTGAACATGTCAGAGTCAGAATCACATGAATCTTAACCTGATGCTAACTCATTTATGCTACCGGACTTGATCAACAGATCTGAACGAAGCCCTGCAGTCCTGCCACATTCAGTTATAAATGGTGATGGACGCTTAAACAAATAACTGGAGGAGAGGGCTCCACAAACATCCCCATCCTAAATAATGGAACAGACCTGCACATCAGTGTAAAAGAGAAGCATGTTTTATCTGCACCAACTTCTGCCAGAAGTGTTGAGTCGATGGTAATCATCACCCTCGCCATGATGCCCACAGAATCACAGATGCCAGTCTTCAACTAATGTGATTTGCTGCACGTGACATGAAGAAACAGCTGAACACAGTCGATACGGACACATGCAATGGGCCAGGACACCATTCCTGCAATAGGACTGAAGACTTGTGTTGCACAACAAGCCGTGTCGCTGGCGAAGCTGTTTAATTCCAACTCCAACTCTGACATCTCCCTGGCAATGTGGAAAATTACTCGGCTAAGTCCCGTTCCCCAAAACGGGAATAATTACAATCTGATCATTTACCACCCCCTCAGTCCCATCACGACAGTCAAGTTGGTAGGAGAATTTTTGACAGAGCTGTCAAGCATCACAAAAATACTCTGTTCAGTGTTGTCTCTGACAGGTCCCCATGTGGAGATGGTGCTGTTGTGGAAATGTCACTGGATTACTAATCCAGACCAGGCTAATGCTCTGGCAGCTGGTGGAAGTTAAATACAATTAATAAAATATCGAGATCTAAAATCTGGTGTCAGTAACAGTGACCTTGAAGCCAATATCGATTGCAAACAGAACTTCCTTCTCCAATGTACTTTTAGGAAGTGAATCTCCCATGATTTCCTGGGCTGGCCTAAAACTGACTCCAAAGACCCTGACGTGTGATAAACATTTCAATGGTCTCTGAAACGGCCAATCAAGGCACTCACTTGTATCAAACTGCACCAAGGTCTGGAATGATGAAACCGGACAGAACATCCGGCCTCAGCATCAGTGTTCGAAAAGGGAATGGGAACAGAGTCCTGTCGACCCTGCAGAGACCTCCTTCCTAACATCTGAGAGCTTGTGACAACATTTACCGAGCTTTCCCACAGACTGCACAGAAACAGCGGGAAAGGATTAGGTCATACAACACATTGAGCCTCCCCCATTCTAGTTCATGGAAAAACATCTCCTCAATGCAATTACGCCATATGATATACATATCCGTTAATGTTAGTAACCTTTGGAAGTTATAAAATAGGAAATGCAGTAGTACGTTTGGTCCATTGAGTTTGCGAACCAATTCTATGTAATGATGGTTGGCCCTTCATTTCCACACCGTGCTCCTGCTCTCCCATCATCCCTTTACTGTCTCTAAATCCTTATTTATAATCAGTGTCTTGGTTTCCAGGTGCAAGCCAATTCCCCAGGGTCACCAGTCAGTGAGTGCAGACATTTATTCTCATCTCATTGCAGAGTGACCTGCCTTACCAAATACTGTGGTTCCTTGTTTTAGTCATCCCAGCCAGGGGAAAATCATCCCTGCTTTTAATCTGTCTCACCCTGTCAGAGTTTTCACTGAGATCTTCACTCATTTTCCTAAACCCCATGGAATATTGGCCCAGTCACCCCAAACTCTGTTCCCACAACAAGCTCGTCATCCCAGATATCAGTCTGGTCATCCTTCACTGCTCTCCCTCAATGTCAGGTTGGTCCTTTATTAGGTAAGGAGACCAAGCCTGCACACAATACTGCACAATGCTCGAGATGGGATGTCTCCAAAGGCCTGTACAGCTGCAGTAAGACACCCTTTCTCCTGGACTCACACCCCCCTGAAATGAAGGTCAACACACCATTTATCTTCTTTACTGCTTTCTGTTTCTGCAATATTGCTTTCAGCGACATATGTACAAGGAGATGCAGATCCTTTTCCGTGTTATAGCTCCCCACTTGGTGGGTCTGTGTACACTGGTCAGCGTGTCAATGGCAAGCCCAGTATTGACTTCTGGTTACAGAACTCACTGCGCTGCAGGGACCTCAGAGGTTGATGCAGAAGGAAACAACAAAAAGGAGCATATGGCACTTTGTAAATCAACGTGTTTCAACCAATCCTTTTCAAATTGTAGGATTCCAGTTTATCATTTCCACCAAAGGGCACACCGTCACCTCTATCCACATTGTTCTCCATCTGTCACGTATTTATCCATTCACTCCATTTGTCTTAGTCTTCTTGGTGCTTTTTTACATCCTCCGCACCCACTCACAATCCCACATCCATTAGTGCTATCAGCAGGCTGGGATGTATTGCATCTGATTCCAGCAACCAAATATTTAAAGGACATTGTGAACAGCTGGGCCCCAAACACCGATCCCTGTGATACCTCAGCAACCGTCCTCTGTTAATTTCTATTTCTGTATTTCGTCAATCTGGGTGTCACTGGCTGGGCCAGCATTTATTGCCTGTCCCTAGTTGCTCTTGAGAAGGTGGTGGTGAGCTGCCTTGTTGAACACTGCAGTCCACCTGCTGTGGTTGACCTCCAATCCCATTAGGGAGAGAATCCCAGGATTCTGACCCAGCGACTGTGAAGGAGCTGTGATATATTTCCAAGTCAGGATGGTGAATGGCTTGGAGGGGAACCTAAAGATGATGGTATTTCCATACATGTGCAGCCCTTGTCCTTCTAGATAGAAGTGGTCATGAATTGGGAAGATGGTTTCTGAGGATCTTTGGTGAATCGTTTCATTGCAGCATGTGGATAGTAAAACACTGCTGCTGCTGCTGCGCGTTGATGGTGGAGCATTGTGGATGAAGGGACAGTCAAACTGGCTGCTTTGTCCTGGATGGTATAAAGCTTCTGGAGTGTTGTTGGGGCTGCACTCATCCAGGCAAACTGGGAGTCTTCTATCACACTTCTGACCTATATTGTATTGACATGCATTGTAGATGATGGACAGAATTTTGGAAGTCAGGATGTGAGTTACTCGCCGCAGCATTCCGAGCTTCGGACTTGCTCTAATAGTTACAGTGCTCATGTGGGGAGACCAGTGAGTTTCTGAGCAGGACTTTGATACTGGGGGATTCAGTGATAGTAACACCATTGAATGCCAAGGGGCAGGTTAGATTGTATTTGAGTGGTGATGGTCATGGTCTGGCATTCGTGTGGGCTGAACATTACTTGCCAGCCTGGATACTGTCCAGATCTTGTCGTGTTTGAACATGGACTGCTTCAGTATCTGAGGAGCCACAAATGTTGCAGAACATTGTACAATTACTGGCGAACATCCCCACTTCTGACCTTAACATGGAGGGAAGGTCATTGATGAAGCAGCCCTGAAGAAGTTTCTGTTCACTGCTCGAGGGACTCCTACAGACATGGAGCTGAGTTGACTGACCTTCATCAACCATGACCATCTTCCTACGTGTCAGGTATGAATCTAACCAGTGGGGAGTTTGCCCCGATACCCATTAATTCCAGTGCTGCTAAGGCCCCTTGATACCACACAGCGTCGAGGCCGCCTTGATTAAAGGGCTGTCACTCTCACCCCACCTCTGGAATTCAGCTCCTTTGTCCATTTTTGAGCCAAGGTAATGAGGTCAGGAGCTGAGTGACCCTGGGGGAGCCTAAACTGGACGTCATTCGCCAGGATATTGCTGAGCAGGTTGCTGCTTCAAAGCACTGAGACCTTCCACCACTTTACTGATGATCGAGAGTAGACTGATGGAGTAGTAATTGGGCGGATTGGATTTGTTCTGCTTTTTATATACAGGAGATAATTGGGGAAATTTTCCACATAATCAGGAAAAGCCATTGTTGTAATTTTATTGAAACAGTTTGGCTAGGGGATTGGCTAGTTATGGAGCACAAGTTTTCAGTACTATTGCCAGAATGTTGTCAGATTATGGACCCTATGGAGTATCCAGTATCTCCAACCGTTTCTGGATATCACGTGGACTGAATCGAATTGGTTGATGACTGGTAACTGAATCGCTGAGGACCACTGGAGGAGGCTGAAATGGATCATCCACTCAGCATTTCTGACTGAAAGTTGTTACGAGTGCATCAGCCTTATCCTATACACTGAAGTGCTGTGCTCTTCCATCATGGAGGAAGGATTTATTTGTGAAACCCCTTCCTCCAGTGAATTGTTTAATTGTCTCCAACGTTTCTCGACTAGATGTGGAAGGACTGCAGAGCTTTGATCTGATCCTTTGCTTGTGGGATCACTTAGCTCTGTCTGTCACTTACTGCTTATGCTGTTTGGCCCACGAGTAGTCCTGTTTGGTGGCTTCACCAGGCTGACACTTCATTGTCAGGTTTGCCTGGTGCTGCTCCTGCCATCCTGCACATCCATTGAACCAATGCTGATCCTCTGGATTGATGGTAATTGTTGCGAGGGGGATATGCCAGGTCATGAGGTTGTGCGGGTGTACAATTCCGCTCCTATTGATGACCCACAACACCTTATGGACATCCAGATTTGAGCTGCTAGATCTGTTCGAAGTCTGTCCTATTTAGCACCGTGATAGTACCACCCAAAATGGTGGAGGTTATTCTCAATGTGAAAGTGTGACTTTGTCTCCACAATGACTATGCGGTGACCGCTCTTACCGATACTGTCATGGACAGATAATTCTGCAACTGGCAGATTAGTAAGGCTGTGGTCAAATATACATTTTCCTCTTGTTGGTTCCTTCACCACCTACTGCAGAACCACTCTAACAGTTATATCCTTTAGGACCCAGCCCTCTTGATCAGTAATGCTGTAGCTGAGATACTCTTGGTGGTGAACATTGAAATCCCCCACCCAGAGTACATCTTGCGTCCGTGCTACCCTCAGTGCTTCCTCCAAGTGTTGGTCAGCATGGAGGAGTACTGATACATCAGTTGAGAGAAGCTGGTACATGGTAATCAGCAGGAGGTTTCCTTTCCCATTTGTAAACTAACGCCCTGAGACTTCATCGGATACAGAGTCACTGTTGAGGACTCCAAGAGCAATTCCCTACCAACTGTATCCCACTGTGCTGCCACTTCTGCTGTGTCCGTCCTGCTGATGAGATAGGAGATATCCGGGGAAGGTAATGGGGTGTCTGGGACATGGCCATACTCACAGAATCATACCTTACAGACAATGTCAGGCTGCTGCTTGACGAGTCTGTTTATTTCTATTCACTGTTTCCTGCCAGCTGTCTTATTCTAGAAACATGCCCGCATATTAGCCCCAATCCACTCAGATTTGATATTACAAATTGGGCTTGGAGCTTTACCAACATTTTCCTAAAAATCAAAATGTTTTACATCCATTGCTGCTCTTTTATTTGTCAGCCAGTCTGCTTCTCAAACATAATTCCCATTTCATAAATCTATGTTAGTGTTGTCTATGACTATTACTTTCAGCCACAATAATTTCTGCTAAACCATTTACTTACTATGTTCTATGTTCCACGTACTCTATCATTTTCCCACATCAGACTTGGTTTTCCTTATATTGTTAGAAAGTTTTGTGAAATCAGAACTGAAGTAGTGGCTTCATAGTTCTGCCATTTCCCTGTTCCCCATTCTCCATTCTCTGGTTCCAAACTGTAAGGAAACTACACTTGTTTTCTCATATTTCTCACATTGACATAATTTAACAAGCTATTACAGTTCACACTTATAACCCTTATGAATATAACTCTTCAGAAACCCCTCAATTCCTGCCTTAAAGTGCTCCAATAATTGACCTTCCACATGGTACACTCACAGGAGCAAAGACTCTGTGCCAACAGAAGTACAGCACGATCTATATTAGTCCCACTTTCTACAGCAGTCCCATAGCTTGAAATGTTATGACACTTCCAAGTGCTTGTCCAAGTACTTTTTAACGATTGTGAGGTTACTCGTGATAATTCCCCTCTCAGGAAGTAATCCCAGAAGCCCACACCTCGAGGTGAAAAAATGTTTAAATCATCTCTGAACCTCAAACTTTTCACTTTAAAAGTCTGCTCCTTTGTTCTTGACCCTCTGACTAAAAGGAACAGCTGCTGTCTATCCACCCTGTCCGTGTCGCTTATAATCTTATCCTTCTGAATCACTGACTCCTCAGCTTTCTCTGCTCCAAAGTAAACAACCCGAGCTTATCCAGCCTCTCTCCATAGCTGATATGCTCTACCCCAGGGAACATCCTGGTGGATCATTCTGCACCCTCTCCAGTGCAATCACATCCTTCCTGGAATGTGGCTCCCAGAGCTACATACAGTATTCCATTTTGGCCGAACCAAAGCCCTGTATAGGTGTTATATCTCCACCCTGATTAGGAAACACAATACTCAAGGTCAAATTCTTAACTAGTCCATTAACCTGCCCAGCAGAAAGTGAGGACTGCAAATACTGGAGGTCAGTGCTTAAAAAATGTGCTGCTGGAAAAGCGCAGCAGGTCAGGCAGCATCAAAGGAGCAGGAGAATCGTTGTTTCGAGCATAAGCCCTTCTTCAGGAATCTGCCCGAAACGTCAATTCTCCTGCTCCTTTGATGCTGCCTGACCTGTTGCGCTTTTCCAGCAACACATTTTTAAGCATTAACCTGTTCAGTCACATTCAGGGATGTGTGGAGAAGCACAATCTGAGCTTCCCAGTGTGCTGCCATTTATTGAGTCCTCCCTGCCTGGTTCCTTCTCCCAATGTGCATCACCTCACATTTATCAAGGTTACATTCTATCTGTTATTGATCTGCCCATCTGACCATTTCATCTGCATCTTCCTGTAACTTAAGGCCTTTCTGTTCACTACGAACCAACCGGTCAATCTTTATGTCAAACGTACACTTACTTATCACACTTCCCTGATTCTCCACCTAGCCCCCTCCACATTCACATTTGTTTTTGTTATGAATAACACAAACAATAAGGGACACATCACTGATCCCTGTGGTACACCAGGGGTCACTGGTCTCCAGTCACACAAACAGCCTTCTCTCACTACCCTCTGCCTCCTGTCACTAAGACAATTTTCGTTGTAACTTGTCAAGTTATCATTTATATTGTGAGATTTTACATTATTTTCAGTTTCCCAGCTGGAAATTTGTCAAAGGCTTTCCTACAAAGCTAAAGAATCGACCTCCTCAAACTAATTCAATCACGTCCATTAGATGTCACTTCCTTCTGATAAAGTCATGATGATTATCCCTGATCAGACCTTTCGACTCTGATTGGAGTTCAATTTTCTCCTTCCCTATTTTCTCCAGTAGTTTCCTTAACAGTGACCTAATACCCACTCGTCTATAGTTCCCTGGTCTATCTCTCCCACCCGAACTGTGAAGTGGGATCGTGTTAGCAGTTCTCCAGTTCTCTGGCACCTCCCCTATGGTCAGATCCTAATTAAAATATTCAGTCAGTATCTTTCCTCCATTCACCCCAACAGCCGCCTGTGATACAACTCATTCAGACATGGAGATAGGTCCAAATTTATACAGAACAAAGCCTCAAATCCTTTATCGTATTTTACATCAATCTGTTCAAGAGTTTCCCCATCCATCTCCTTGAATTCTGTACTTGTCTTCTCCGTCTCTAAAGTAAAATAGATGTGAAGGTCTCATGTAACAATCCATCAATGTTCTCCAGCTTGACACACAGGTTGCCCCTTTGGTTTCTAATGGACACTAACTGTTTGCTGATTATTCTGCTCTGCTTGTCCGTGTAGAATATCGTGGGATTCTCCCAGATCTCTCCTACTTGTACTTCTCCATGTCCCTGTTATTCAGTCCCCTCTGTGTTTCTAAGTTTCACTGCAACCACCTCTCATGTTTCGAAACTCGAGATCACAGGGTGAGTTTCCACATCAGAAAATCTTGCCGTTTTAGGGATGAATCTGAGTAATACCTTTGCAGTTCCTCTGTAGTCAATATCTTATTTCTTAGATTGGGACTCCGAACAATACAAAATACTCTCATCAACACTCGATACAACTGGTGCATGACGTCTTCTATATTCCAATTACAATCACCTGAATGTAAAACTCATTTTTCTTTGCTATTTTCATGTGTTCTTCCTAATACCTCTTGCTTTAACTTTTCTTATGAGCTTACTGTGTGAGTTTTTTTTAAACTCTCATGAATATTCAACTCTACGTTATCCATTGGTTCCTCATTGCCTATGTCCACAAGAATCATCTTCAAACCATTCCAAAAAAAGTGTTTGCCACTTCTGGTTTTCCTTTCATCGGTATATTCTCACACTCCCAAGTTATGTTATTACCTTCTACATATGTAGTCGCATGTTTTTTGTAATTGACTACAACAGACACCCGACTGCGGATGACAAGACAACTGCTCTGTAGTTCACCCCTCTCCATCTTCATCCTTTCTTAAACTGTTGGATAATATTTGTAACCTTTGCCTTATACAGATTCTAAATGACTTTCGAGAATGTGTCGGAAGATAAAGTAAGAATCCGCGATTCAATCAACATGTCTATTGCTGCTTCCTCATAAATCCTTGTATGAAGTACATCTGGTCTGTCAGATTTATAAATACTCAATCCAGCTTTCTTTTCAAAGATGACCTCAACATTGATAAGACTAATCTTAGACTTTACTTACACAAGTCCCATGGTCACTTGGTATTTCTGGAAGAATTTCTGGATATTCTTCCAATGAAGATAGCCACAAATAAACTGTTTCTTTTCCCTGCGATTTCTCTGTTCTCTGCAATAAACTATCCTGAACGCACACCAACTGTTCCACATTTTACCTTGTTTTTATTTTTTTTTCATACATTGATAGATGCTTTTGAGCAGTTTTTATGTTTTTCTTTCGTTTGCATGCTATTTCTCTTTTCGATTTTCTTCTCAGTTTCTTGGCCATCCTTTGCTGTGTCCTACATTTCTCTGAATCCACTGGATTACTACAACTTGGCATTTTTCTAAGCTGCTTCCTTTAATCAAATAGGTAAGTGAAGGTGGGGTTGAAAGTGATACTCGGAGAGGAGGGTGGACCAGATTGATAGCAAGGAAGGTGGACGCATAGGAATGTACAAAAGGGCGATGCTGACTTGGAGGGTTGGAGTGGGATAGGGTGGGATTAGGGGAAATGGGGAAATCCACTAGGATCCCCTGTGTTTGGAGGGTCCCAAGGCAGAAGAGGAGGCTTTCTTCCTGCAGGCTTCTGGTGGCTCGGGATTGGCGATGGAGCAGGTCCAGGACCCTCATGTCCTTGGCAGAGTGGGAAGGGCAGTTAAAGTGCTCAGCCGCAAGGCGATGGAATTGTTCAATGAGGCTGTCCCAGAGATGTTCTCTGAAATGTTCCACAAGGTGACCTTCTGCCTCGCCAATGTAGAGAAGAACACATTGGGTTCAATGGATGCAGTAGATGAGGCGGTCTGTCTCCCTTCATCACCTATCACTTTCAACCCCACCTTCATCTAACTACCGCAATCCATGCTAACCTCCCCCCGCCTCACCCCCTTCTCATTTATCCCTCAGCCCCCTTGACCCATAAGCTTCATTCCTGATGAGGGGCTTATGCCCGAAACATCGATTTATCTGCTCTTAGTATGCTGCCTGACTGTGCTTTTCCAGCACCACACTCTTCGCCTCTGATCTCCAGCATCTGTAGTCTCGACTTTCTCCTCACACCTTGACGGCTTGCATGACTCAGATTTATAACTTTTACTTCAAATAAAACAAAAACTGTCGTGTACTCAAACAGCATAAAAGAAAACCAGTACATTGTGGTCACTGTTCCCAAAATGTCCTTTCCAGCAAATTTTTCAATTAGCTCTTCTGACCACTCAACACCAATTCCTAAATCACCTGATATCGAGCTCAGTGCTTAACATAATGCTCATTTAAACCATCTCACACGTGGTCTTGAAATCCATTTTTCCCAGCATTAGCATTCAATTGGGTTAACACAGTTTAGATATAATTTAAACAGTACATTATCACTGCAGTAGCCACAAATGTGTATATCTCATTTCCTGTTTTATAACATACCCAACATTTGTATTGCAGCTTTCACTTTGATATATAACTCCCATCAATGTTTGCTCCTCCTCGCTGTATTTGCGATCCACCTGACTAGATCCTGTGGAATCTGAGCGATGTGGGCTCTGGGGAGATTAATGGTAGAGATCATCTCGCCACATCATTTATGATCTTCTCAAACTTTAATTTCTCCAGATCTCCCGTTATGCTGATGGAGTAGGGAAGGACAATGATCTTCCAACAATGCTCTGTATTCCCCCAGAGAGCTGAGACTGCTCTAACCTGGGTGGGAACCTTACAACAGGCTGGGAAAGTGTTGCTGCTGCTGTACAGGAAGATCACATCTGGAGTAGTGTGTGCAGATTTAGCCTCTTCTATGAAGAAAGGGTGTTGTTATATTGGAAGCAGCTCAGAGATGGTTCCCTCAACTGATTCCTGCAATGAAGGTGCTGGCTTATAAGGAAAGAATGATCAGGTTGACCCAGTAGCCATTGGAGTTTACAAAAATTAAAGAACATCTTATTTTAACATAGATGACAGAAGGAGTTAACAAGTGAAGTGAATTACGCAGATAATGGAGGAATCCGTTCCGTTCTCCAGCCTGTTACACAGGAACAACAGGAGGATATTCTGGTCTTCGACCCTGTTACACCAAACCAGGACGAGACCATTCAGTCCCTGGAGCCTGACATACATTTAGAGAAGGAGGCCAATCAGCCCCTCGAGCCTATAACAGTAGGCCATGCTGCACCAGTATCCAGTTAAACAGCAACAGGATCAGTCCATTCAGCGTCCTCAAGTCTGTAACATAGGAATTGGAAGAGGCCACACAGTGACTGGAGATTGTTACACTGGGATAACAGGAGGCCATTCAGACCCACCGAGCCTATTGCAAGGGAATTGGATAAGGATAAAATCTATCTGAGACTTCTTTCATGAGAAAGGAAGAGGTAGTTTAGACACATGTCTGTTGTATGGGAACAAGAGAAGACCAATCCATCCCTCGGTCCCATCTCCGGGATACATGAGGAGACCGTTCAGTATTTCCACCTGTTATGGAGAAGTATGAGAAGACCCATTAGCTCCTCAAAATGTTACCCAGCAACAGGAAGATTCCATAATCTCCCAATCTTCGAAAGCATCAACAGGAGGAGGGCATTCTGGCCTTGGAGATGGCAACATGGGAACACCAGAAAGATGTCAGCCCATCGAGTTTGTACACCAGCAGGATGATGAGTCCATCCAGCCACACATGACTCTTGCACAGCATTTGGAGCAGATCTCTTAAAAACGTTTGCCCATTAAATAGGATTTCAAAGAAAATGTAAAGGCTGAGTAAAGGGAAGAACTTATAATAATGTTATACATTAGGGACTAAAGTGTAACAATAAACTATTGTAATTTAAGGCAAATGTTAGAGTCCATTTTTCAGGACATTTGCAAAGTTAAACCACAATTCGTCAGAGTCAACATGGTATTACGAAGGCTAAACCGTGTCTGAATTGTTTGCTTGAGTTAGTTGAAGATGTCACAAACAAGGTGGGTCGTGGGAATCCTGGAGATAGAGCATATCTGGTCTTCCTGAAGGCATCAGATATGTCGCTTCTCCAAAGAGTAAGTGGTAAGATCAGACAACATGGGTTTAGGAGTAATTTATTAGTTTGGATGAAGGATTGCTTAACCAACAAAATGTAGTCAGATGGAATAAATGTGTCATTTTCTTTTGGCAAATGCAATTTGTGGGGTGCCATTGATTTCAGGACTCATGCCTCAAGCATTTGCGATCGATGGTATTACTGTACTCAGTTGATGGGATAGAAAATGCGATGCCACATTTTCAGATGACACTAACATTGGTAGGAAATTACTTCGGAATGATGATGCAAGTGATTTAAAACTATATGGATAGGTTGGAAGAATGGGGCAACATTTGGCAAGGAAAATTAAAGTGAATAAATATGGGGCTCTTCAAGTTGGCCAGTATAATAGAAAGACAAATTATTATCTAAATGGAGAGAAAGTTCAAAGTGCTTCGGTGCAGAGGGATCTGGGTGTCTGCTTGCATATCACAGAAAACCGGCCTGCAGATACTGCAAGTAATGAGAAATGCAAGCGTAATTTCAGTGTTTATTTGCAAATTGATGGAGTAGAAAGGTGGGGAGTGTTGGTGTAGCTATGCAAGGCATTAGTGAGGCTGCAACTGGAGTACAGTTTGGGGGTCCTGCAGAATGAGATATTTCCATTGGAGGCAATTCAGAAGAGCTTCATTAGATTGATTCCATATTTGAAATGTCTGTCTTATGAAGAGAAATTGAGCAGTTTAGGCCTATACTCTCCAGTTTATAACAATGAAAGGAGATTTCCTTGAGGTCCGTAAATTGCTAAAAGTGTGCAGATGTGGAGTGGATTTTTTTTTCATGTGGGGCAAGCTACAACAAGAGGCTAGAGTTTTAGGATGGAGAGATGGCAGGAAAGTGGAACAGAGGCCGCGTTAACATCAGCCTCATCGAGGGGTTGGATTCCTCACAGATGCTCCTTGCTCTTATTCAACTCTTCGACTGTGTTGGACAGGAATGGGGGAATACTGGGTATCATACAGGAAGCAGGGACTCAGGATAAATCAGTCTCTATCAGTTAGACAGAACGTAACCAGTAGGGTCACACAGTGACCAGCGCTGGGTTATCAACTATTTACAGTCTATATTAATGATCAGGAGGATGGAACAGATATACAGATGCTGAGTTTGCTGATGTCGCTGTGGTAAGCAAGAGATTAAATTATCAAGAGGAGGTGGAGAGTCTACAAATAGATTCAGAGACGTAAAAGCAATAGACAATTGTTTGGCAGGTGGAATTTAACATGATATAACCTGTCATTTCATTTACAGGAATAATGGAAGGCAGTATGTTACTGAAATGGACAGGGATTACAGGACTTAATGATACTGTGTACTGGGGGGTTCACTCAGATCCGTTCAGACATGGGAGATTTTGCTTCATCCCTGATCGTCTGCTCCCAGACACTGCTAGCGACACTATTGCTCTCCGTCCACATGGAATACTTTGATGTGGTTGATTGGTGGTGGGGATGTTTTTTTTCAAACGTGCATCAAGGGGACGGCCTTTATCCAAGATATATTCATTTCTTTCTACGTGGAGACCCGATAACAATGGGAATGGCTGCCTGCTTCTGAATGAAGAGGCTGTGACTGCTGCCAGGACAGTGGGTATTCACCAACATGATGTACTGTGCATGGGTACACTGTAACATTAACAGAGAGAGAACTCCTTCAGTTCCTCTACCTCTCCGCATTGACATGGGTACTCTGCAGATGGGAGAAACAATGTAATACCTCATCCACCATATATATCCTCCAACACCGAATGGTGACATTGATGTTGAGATACTGGGAAATGATGGATATGTCACCTAGTCCTGCCTGGAAAGTTCTGGATCATAGATGCTGAATGGAACTGTGACCCTAATAGCCACTGGCAGCACCATCCTCCCCCTGGTGTGAAGCTGCAGTTCGTGGTGAAAGAGGTGACACCGCTCTGTGACCAGCTCCTTGTTCAACCAGTGTCCCCTCACACTCTGCTCCTGGGTTAAGTGAAGTTTGGGAAGCTGTTCCTGTAAAACCTGAGGTGGATACAGCAGATCCCTTTCCCCACACACACTCACTGCGTAGTTTCAAGCTTCCCCGATCTGCAACCTCTACTCCATTTGGTGTTCATGTTACAGACCCAGATGCTGGAACTACACTCCCCATGCTCCATCCAGAGTTGGATCACCAAATCCTCAGGTCTCCCTGAATGTCTGAGGCAGTTCACAGCACATCCTCTGGCAAACCATCCCCAGTCCCTCCACTAAATTTTCAATTGCAGGAGTCAATCACAAACCCCTCGGCTACAAGTGTTGTGGACCAGTCCATATCCCCCCAAAAAGTTTTAAGAAGGCCGTTTAGATACAAACCTTTCTTTATTTTGAATACAGATGGGAAGTGTGCGTTCCAGATAGGTTGTGACTGGTCAAACCATTCGACATTAAGCAAAGCATAATCTATTAAAATGCTTTAGTTAAAATATAATCAAAGAAAAGAACACTTTGGGATAGCTTATATGTTGGAACACTTACACCAACAATAGATACAGTTCTTTCTTGGTTTACACCACTTGACACAAAGATATATTCAAATACAGATCCCTACGGCAGTTTTCCAATCCAGGAGGAAACAACATCAACAGAGATCTCAGAGAGAAAAGCAGCTAGGGCTCATGTATTGAAACTTCCAACCATTCTGGGATGCCCAACAACTTCTGGATGCTGCAGCTAATTAAAAAACGAGAAACCATGGTCTGGGAGAGCTGGCCACTGCCCTTCCATTGTTACCACCGTTTTAATGAAACCTAAAGGCTTTCTCAGTTACTTACTCAAATTGTTTTTAGACAGCAGTTCCACACCTCTGCCTTTAAAACCTTTCTTTAAAAAAACCCAAGAGAAAATAATCTTTTTACAGTGTTAGCATCCTCACGACTCCACCTTTAATGAAACAATCCATCAATATACAACGGTGGATTCATTTTAGACCTCCTAGTCTTCCTCTGTTAGTAGTTTCCAAAACATATGTATGTGTGTGTGTATATATATATATATATATATATAACATTGACTCTGAGCGTACAATTGTTCGCAACCAGTTTCGATTTCAGTCATTTCACTCCTGCCGCAGAATGTCTTTGTCTTTCTTCATCCAAGTCTCCACAACGTGTCAAAACTAAAGTTTTCTCGCCCTGTCACCTGTATGATTTCAAATTGAATGGCAGAAATAATAAGCTCAATAAAAACAGACTGGTATTTCTCTCCCTAAACTTCTCCACAAATTTTAAGGGGTCATGATCAGTGAAAAAGATTTGGTTCATGTATGTTTTTCGCAATTTAAATGCTGAAATGTTGTAACGTCAACACCACGCTCAAGGCCTCCTTCCTCATTTTGGAATAAATCTGTTGATGTTTCCACTGGATACTCTAACCACACGTTACATAATGGAGCACATTTCATCTCTCCAATAGTCCTTCAGAATGACATAGCTCCTCATGTCTCAGCATAAAACAATTACGTCCTTCTGTACCTCTTAATGCTGTAACCTCTTTACCTGCTACTCCTGGCCTATGCCAGTAAACATTACTCTCACAGGGATATGTTTTAAGACCATCTCACGCATTCTCCTCAATCTCTGACAGAAACTAAACTTTGATTTCTGAACTCAGTCATCATCATCAGCCATTTCAGCTTCTCACCTTGCCATTGTAACTCTCTGCTCTTCCACACGAGTTCTCACGACAGCAGGAAGTGAATTGTTGAACTTCTCCAAACGAAGAATCTCTCTAACAGTGTCGTAGGTTTGTTATGTTTTAATACCCTTACCCACCTTTCAAAATTACTTTGTTTGATCCTTTCAAACTCAATGTGCGTTTAACCAGGGACCCTTTTTTAGATTCCTGTAATGCTGTACGTCGGCTTCTGGCACAAGCTCATATGCACTTCAGATGGCTTTCTTCACCACCACATACTGGCCAGATACCTCATCCGATAGGGATGCAAATACCTACCAGCTTGTTTTGGATCAACTAAATCCACATGGTCACTGAGCGCTGCATTTGTCTAGCCACTTTCTCAAATGAAATTCAAAAGGCTTCCACGTCCTTCTCATCACATTTAGATAATGCCTGGGTGTATTTAAACAGAACTCCATTAGGCCATTGGCTACGACAGGGTTGTTCAATCTCAACATTCTCCTCATCCCGTCGACCGTCTACCTTCATCACCTCCTTCTATGTCAACTTTCCTCTCTAATTGCTAATTTTTTAAGTTGGAACTCTCTGCTTTTCTTCTGTCCTTTCCTCTCTTTCTTCTTCATTCCCTTTTCTTTTATTTCTACTTTTCATCATAATCCAAACTGTTTCAATTCCTTCTCATGTTCAAAGTGCCTCATTTGAAATTGAATTCTCGCTATTTCCAAAGAGTCTGATGGCGGTTCAACAAAATGTAAGTGCCGAGCTCTAGCTGTAATTATCTCTCATTTTCTCACAGACAAACACAGCCCCAACTGCCGCTTGTCTGTCAATTCCTACAGCTTTGTCTTCATTACCTTTTGTAAAGCCCCAAAATTCACTTCTTCCACACCCAGAGAACTCTCAGTGACTGAAAGAATCTTTATACACAAAACACTGTATAAAACAACTGAATTCAACATCCGGATCAAAAGACACTGACAACCACCATACGGAACCTTTGAACCCGATAGTCTCCCGGTGCATACTCTTCAGTGTCTGAATGAGCGTATTCTGGAGTCTCTGGTTTCCTCCCACAACCCAAAGATGTGCATGTCAGGTGAATTGGCCATGCTAAATTGTTCATAGCTTTCAGGGATGTGTGAGTTAGTTGCCTTAGTCGGGGTAAATGTGTAATAATAGAGGAGAAGACTCGGTCTGGGTAATTTACTCCTTGGAGTGTCGGTGTGGACTTGTTGGGTTGAATGGCCTGTCTGCACATTAGGGATTATAATTCTAAACCCAATATGGTATTATCGATTTAGAACCAGACAAGAGTTCCCAGCTTGCTCTAGACGAACTAGGCTACCTCAAACTATTTTAAGAGGGTAGCTTGGTTGCCAAAATTTCCTTATTTTAAAGGGAGATGTGAAGTGGGAGTTCCAGATATGATGCTATTAGTCAAACCACTCACCATTAAGAAAAACACAACATACTTAAAAGCATTCTAATGAAAATCCATACAAAATGAAGAGGAATTTAGAATAATTTAACTATTAGAAATCTTAACCGAATAATCGATACAGTCCCTTCTACAAATGAACTGTTCCAATATACCAACATCCTATAAACACACACCTTGGCAAAATTCAGACATGCGTTCTTGCATGCAGTTCTACAATTCAAGAGGAAACAGCATCAAGCCAGGTTTCAGAGAAAGTAGCAGCTGAGGATAAGTTACTAGGCCGTTGTAACTACCATTTATGAAAAACCCTAAAAGCGTTGTAAGTTATTTACTTGAGCCATTTTCAGTAGGCAGTTTGGCCTTTAAGATCTCTTATTTTTTTAAAAAAAAGAGAAAATAATCTTTTTTTAAGTGACAGCATTGTCACACACTTTAGATGCCTGGTCCTTTACTTAAAAGGCTTCTTGGATTGTAAGATCACCTGAGAGAGACAAATACAGGTACTGACCAAGTTACAAGGATGTGTCTCATAACTTCTGAAACATGCCTGTCCATGGGCCATCACATGGGACACACCGGGAAGTGAACATCAGCCTGACACACACCATTCACTGTTTCTGAGCATCACAATGCCAGCACTCAATACACTAGGGAGTCAAAAACACAGGCCAGGGAAAGATACAGAGGGACAGAAAGATTCACATTAAAGACAGAAACAGACAGTTAACTAACTGAAAAGATGGTGTGGAAATATGGGGAAAAAGACAGGGCAGTGGGACTAACTGGAGAAGTGAGATCTTCGAGAGTAAAATTACAAGAATGAGAACACTGAATAAAGGCATTGTCAGATCATCTGAAATGGTTTGTTACATCAAATTCTGAATCTGCTTGACGAACACAACGAGCAACATTAACTGGGACAAGATGACAGCCCAGCATGGAGGGCTGTGCAGACCATGCAATGTGTTGCTCAGTAAACTGCAATATCTGCCCAGCATAGAGAGTATTGCAAACTTTACTACATTATGCTAACTATCCTCGCATCAGATGTCTACAGTAGGAAGATTTGCTGTGTGTATGTTCATCAGAGACTGAAAGAGAGTGCGTGCATGATAGGCGTGGTTGAATGTAAAACTCATTGTTTGAGAAGGAACTCACATGGAGGAAATTAATTTAAATAAGAACAGTTGGCAGGCTTTTTGTTCATCAACAGAGAAAGAACGAGAGAAGTTTCATGGACAGTTGAGATAAAGTGTTTGAGAATATCAAAATAAATAATTGCCAGACACAATAGCAATATACATTGGCATACACATAAATGACATATGGATGGGGGTTTGGTGTGAGTTCGAATCAGATTTCCTTTGGCACGTTTGAAGCCGGGAGTGTCAGCCACAGATTATTAACTTCGTTCAGACAGCAGGTGGAATAAACCAGTGAGATACATTGTGGAGTGGTGAGTATTTCAAGTTAGAAATGCTCAGGGTATGTTGTCAAGAATCAGCTCATGGTCAAAGGGATCACCCACAGTTGTGACTTGTCTACTTCAGCCTCAGATATTGGTCAGGGATGGGATGGAAGTGAAGTTTGTAACCAGAACAGTAGAGAGTGACCACCATGAAGTTAATATTTAAATAACAAAGGCCATGATACAATAAATTGTAGTTCTCCACTGAAACTGAGTAGGTCAACATAGAGACCCATGAGCAACACTGCCAGAGCAGAGAGGGAGACAGTAATTGAACACCTTCATTGCTGTAGTTAGTAGTGGTCTGTAGAGTGAATATCTGGATTGAGAGTTTCAACAGGAAAATAACAGTGACAAGAAGTGTAGACTATATGAAAGAACAGTAATACAGTCATAACCGGTTTACAGAAAAAAAAAACCTGGACAGAGATACTTACCAGGAACACCAACGATAGCCAGGAAAGGATAATAAATATATTGAATAATGAGAAGAGCGTAATAGATCCGTTTTGATAATGACCACCAATAATATGCAGAAAGGCACCAAACATAATAGGATAAAATCCTATCTATTGTTGGAATATTCCAGTCTAATGTTCCCAGATTTTGATACATGTTTGGGACATTCCAGTCTAATGTTCTCAGATTCTGATCTCCCCTCTCCATCTCTCTGGATCTGCTGATCCCTGTCAGTGCTGTCGGTGATGCTCCCGCTCATGAAATGGAATAACACATTGATCGGCGCCCATTTATCATTAAAAGATGGAAACCCTCCACTGGGATAATTAGAATCCATGGAGATTGGCATTAATCACAGTCACTGAACAAACACTGGGAAACTGAGCAAAGGCGACGGCAACGGATGAATGGGCACTGCACAACAATCAACAGACAGGAGGGTTCCCTCTCAGTTGGGGAACACTTCAGTGGTCCAGGACATTCAACCTCCGACCTTCTCGTGACCATCCTTCAAGGCAGACTTCAGGACAGGCAGCAGCGAAAAGTGGCCGAGCAGAAGCTGATAACTAATTTCAGTACTCATAGGGAGGGCCTCAACCGGGACCTTGGGTTCATGTCACATTACAGGAGACCACCATTGCACTACACACACACACACACACACACACACACACACACACACACACACACACACAGGCACTCCTATACACACACATAGATATGGACACACATGTACACAGACACGCACACAAACACTCACACACACTCTTACAGACACCACACTCACACAGGCATCCGCTCAGAGACTTAGACCACTCTACACTCATGCACACACATATACACACTCTCTCACTGATATTCATAACCACCCCACCCCAGACACGCACACACTCCCACATTCACACATGCACCCCCTCACAGACGTAAGACATTCTACATCACTATACACACATATACACTCCCTCTCACACTCACAACTCCCATACCAGACAAACACACACACACACAAACAGACAAAGACCTACATGCACACATATATTTTGTGGGGTGAATTTGTACTTGCAGAGTTACATAGTACTTTGCTCAAAAACTACATGAATTCATGCAAATCTCTGAGCTCAAAAACTGCATGAATTCATGTAAAACTCTGTTATCTAACATTTCGATTAGAATCAATCGAAACATCATGTTATGGACAGAGAACACAGGGGGCTACCACCTTCAACAAATTGTCTAGCTAACACTCATTGTTACAACTAATCTGAGAATGCAACTTTAAAAGAAAAAGATTTTGTGATTTACACATGAAAGAAATGAAGCTACCATGATATTCAAACAGATGAAAGACTCAACAGACAATCAAGGTATTTTTCAATGTATAATTTCAGTTACATCATACTGTAAATTTTTGCTATAAATTCTGTGCCTTAGAAGTGTGTCCTCTACTATCACCTGATGAAGGAGCGGCGCTCCGAAAGCTAATGTGCTTCCAATTAAATCTGTTGGACTATAACCTGGTGCTGTGTGATTTTTAACTTTGTACACTCCAGTCCAACACCAGCATCTCCAAATCTTGACTGAGCAAACAGGCTCAATTCACTAGTTCCACACATCACTTTTCATATCATTATAAAAAAGAACATTTACTGGGTTGAAATGGAATGGATGAGGGATGAACCAAAAATCTTTAAATCTTTTTTTAAAACTTGTATATGAGAGTATGAACAGGACACTGCAGGGGTCTATATAATGTTCCACTCTGTTTATGAAAGGAGGCAGTTATAAAATAACAGATTTGTTGCATAAAAAAAAGTTGGGTGGGTAAGTATCTAGATACCTTAACCCAAAGTATGATATTTATTGACCAGCGTGAGGCTACTCCTGGTTGTAATGCCCTGTTGTCAAATAATTTCATAACGTTGAGACAGAGCATTGAGACTGCTGCTCAGCGACAGGCCGAAGCAATTCTGTCCCTATGGGCCTCTTACAGTGGGATAAGAGAAGGCCATTCAGCCTATATTAGCCTGTTGTTACTTGAAAATGTGGAAATCTAGAATATTGGCACATTTTGCAAACAGAATCATTCAAAACAGCTGTATGAGAGGGTACCTGAAGTGCATTGTGCTGTTTGTGTTTCTGTAACTGAAAAGGGAAGGAAATCCATCAGACACGGTTTTATGGCTGCTCGTAATCTATGGGTTGCTGTGTCTTTTAACGTCTCGGGTCTGTTACACAAAAACAGGAGCAGGCCATTCAGCCTTTTCAGTCTATTACACTGGGCCACGAAGAGCCCATTCAGCCTCTCGAGCCTGTTATGGAGGAGCAGGAAGTGTTTATTTAACTTTCAAGTCTGTTACACATAAATATTTGTTTTAAATTAGTTTTGGAATACGAAAGACCTGATGCAAATATTAAAGTTCTAACTTTGAACAAGGCCAACTTTGAAAGTGTTCGTTAAAAACTTGTAATCCAGCTACTTGGATTACACTTCTTCCCAATCTTCCTTCTGCAAAAATGTTATGCTGCATTCCCAATTCCACTGCCTCCACCGTTTCTGCTCCCAGGAGGATCAGTTCCACCACAGAACACACCAGATGGCCCCCTCCTTTAGAGACCGCAATTGCCCTTCCCATGTGGTTAAAGATGTTCTCCAACGCATCTCATCCACATCCCGCACCTCCGCCCTCAGACCCACCCCTCCAAACATAACAAGGACAGAACGCCCCTGGTGTTAACCTCCACACTACCAACCTTCGCATCAACCAAATCATCCACCTGACATATCCACCACCTCCAAACGGACCCCACCACCAGGGATATATTTTCGTCACCACCCCTTTCCACCTTCCGCAAAGACCGTTCCCTCTGTGACTACCTGGTCAGGTCCAAGTCCCCGCAACAACCCACCCTTCCGTCCTGGCATCTTCCCCTGCTACCGCAGGAATTGCAAAATCTGCGCCCACACCTCCTCCCTCACCTCCATCCAAGGCCATAATGAAACCTTCCACATCCATCAATGTTTTACCTGCACATCCACCAATATCATTCATTGTATCCGCTGCTCCCCCTGCAGTCTCCTCTACATGGGGGATACTGGACGCCTCCTAGCAGAGCGCATTAGGGAACATCTCTGGGACACCTGCACCAATCAATCACACCGCCCTGTGGCCCAATATTTCAACTCCCCTTCCCACTCTGCCGAGGACACGGATGTCCTGGGTCTCCTTCACCGCCGTTCCCTCACCACCAGACACCTGGAGGAAAAACATCTCATCTTCCGCCTCGGAACGCTTCAAACCCAGGGCATCAATGTGGACTTTACCAGTTTCCTCATTTCCCCTTCCCCCACCTCACCCCAGTTCCAAACTTCCAGCTCAGCACTATCCCCATGACTTGTCCTGACTGCCTATCTTCTTTTCCACCTATCCACTCCTCCCTCCTCACTGACCTAACACCTTCATCCCACCCCCATCCATCCATTGCACTCTTGCTACCTTCTCCCCACACCTACCCTCCTTGCATTTACTTCTCCACCCGTCAGGCTCTCTGCTTGTATTCATGATGATGGGCTTTTGCCTGAAACATCGATTTTACTGCTGCTCGGATGCTACCTGAACTGCTGTGATTTTCCAGCATCACTCTACTCCTAGAAGCCTGGCACTCCAACCACAATGTCATAAACAAGCACATAGATCTAGGTGCAATTTATCAACCCCTCAGAAAACGTACAGGAAATGACATCGCCACGAACCCCATCCAGGAGAAAGATATACATAGAAAGCAGGAGACAACAGCTTCGCTTCTCTTAGAGGTCGCCACTGATGATGTTACGTAGCCAGGTAATGAAACATCTGTATGTCAAACCTACAGCTCAGCGAGCAAACCTAAACCCTAAACCATTCTACTCCAAAATCTGGTTTCCAGCATCTGCAGTCATTGTTTTTACTCATCCAATTTTGAAAGCATGAGCCGATTGGAATACCCTATTCACTGGTAAAGGGGTGGTTGGAAAATGCAAGGCCATTAAAACTTGTTTTCAGAGAGTTCAGAGCCAACGTGTTCCTATTAGTCAGATGGGTAAGGCTGGTGGGTGCAGGGAGTGCTGGATGGCTAGATATATTGATGCTCTGGTCAAGGTAAGGAAGGAGGCATCTGTCAGGTAAACAGAGCTGAGATCAAGTGAATCCCCAGAGGAGTATAAGGGCAGTAAGTGTATAGTGAACTGGGAAATCAGGCCAGAAAAATGTGGACATGAGATGGCTTCAGAAATAGGGATACCGAGGCATTGAAGAAATTCCACAAATCCTTTAATGGTAAAATATTAACAAGGGAGAGAATAGGGGTCCTTAAAGCTCAATAAGGCTACCTATGTGTGGAACCACAGGAGATGGGAGGGATTCGAAACAAGCATTTCTCCTCAGTATTTAATGTGGAGGACGTTACAAGAATGGGAGAGTGAAGAAATATATAGTGATGTCTTGAAATGTATCTATATTACAAGGAGATGTTGGATATTTTAAAACATATAAAGGCAAACAAATCCCCTGAACTTGATCAGTTGTATCCCAGATGCTTGTGGGAAGCTAGGAAAGAGGTTTCTCAGCATTTTTCTGATATATCTGTATCATTGCTTTCCACACGTGAGGTGTCAAAAGACTGGAGGGCAACTAACATAGTGTCATTATTTAAGAAAGTAAGGAAATTCCAGGTAACTACAGATCGGTGAGCCTGACGTCATTGGTGACTAAATTGTTGGAGTGGATTTTGAGGGAAAGGATATGTATGCATTTGGAAAGACAAGGACTGAAGAGGGTTTTGTACATTGGAGATCACTTTTCACTGACTCAGTGTAATCTTTTGAGGAAGTAATGAAGATGATTGATGAAGGTAGGACAATGGATGTTGCCTTTATGGAATTCAGTAAGAAAACCAAATGTTCTACATGGTAGACTGGTTAGCTAGGTTAGACTGCCTGGGATCCAGGGAGAGCTCACCATTTAGATTCAAAATATTCTTGAATATTGTAGACAGGGTGTGACAGTGGACATTTGTTCAATGACCTTGGAGACCTGTGACCAGTAGCGTGCTGCAAAGATCAATAGTGGGTCCACTGCCTTTTGTCACTTATACAAATCATTTGCATTTGAGTATATGAAGTATGGTCAGTAAGTTGGTAGATAATTCCAAATTTGGTGGTGTAGTAAACAGTCAAGAATGATCTCTAAGACTATAATGGGACATTGATCAGATGAGCCGAGGGGTAGCGGATGGAGTTTAATTTAGATAAATTTGAGGTGTTGCATTTTGGCAAGACAAATCAGGGCAAGACATGTAGTAAGGTTATGTTGAAAGTTGCCAATCAAAGAGAACTCCATTGAATTGATCGAATCCCTACAGTGAGGAAACAGGCTATTCGGCCCATCGAGGCCACACCGTCCCTCTAAAAAGTATCCCACTGGACAAACCCCTATGCAATCCCTCCGAGCCTGCATTTTCCATGGCTAATCAAGCTTGCCTACCCATCCCTGGTTACTTTATGCTATTTAGCATGGCCAATCTACCCGTATCTGTATATCTTTATACTCTGGGAGGAAAACATAACTTTCAGAGGAAACTCATGCAGACACGGGGAGAATGTACAAACTCCACACAGCCAGACATTAAGGGTGGAATTAAACCCAGATCGCTGCCCTGTGAGGCCCGTTGTGGTGCAGGTTCTCAGTTCCTTGAAAGTGCCGTCACAGGTAGGCAGTGAAGAAGGCATTCGGTGTTCTTCCCTTTATCGGTACGTGCTTTGAGTCTAAACATTTTCACGACATGTTGCATTTGTGCAGGACATTGGTTTGGCTACTTTTGTCATACTGCCTTTAATCCTGGTCTCCCTGCTGTTGGAAAGATGCTGTCAAACTTGAAAGGGTGCAGAAGAGATTTAAAAGAATGTTGCAGGTGTTGGAGGGTTAGAGTTACAGGGAGAGTTTGAATAGGTTGGGATTATTTTCAAGTGTTGAGGCTGAGGGGTGATCTTAAAGAGGTTTATAAAATCATGAGGTGCATAGATAAGGCAAACAGTCAATGTCTTTTCCCCAGGATTGGCGAGTTCAATATTAGAAGACAAAGGATTAAGGTGAGAGGGGAAAGATTTAAATAGGGACATTTTCACACAGAGACTGCTGTTTGTATGGGTAAAACAGCCAAAAGAAGTGGTGGAGGCAGGTACAGTTACATCATTTAAAAGGCATTTGGATGGGTACGTGCATGGGAAGTATTTACAGGGAGATGGGCCAAGTGCTGGCAAAGGGGACGAAATTTATTTAGGATGTTTGGTCAGCATGGACGGCCGGAGGAAAGGTTGTATATCTCTGAGACTCTATTGCCTCTTGAGTGTATAACACAGGAACAGGAGGAGGCTATTCAGCTTCTGAATTCTGCCAGTCGTTCAGATTTTGATGTTATTTTACAGATGCAGGAAAAAGGCTCTTAGTCAAGAAAACCCATAAATCACGTGAAGAGGCCATTCCGGCCCTCACCTCCAGTCCACAGGAGCAGCAGGTGAGCACAGAACTATTGGAGCCTGATACACAAGAAAAGGAGGCGGACATGAATTTTCTCAAACTTGGGATCAGGAGACAGTCATTCAACTGCTCGCGACTGGGACACAGGAACAGGAGGGAGTCACCTCAACTGCTCGAGAATGGGACACAGGAACAGGAGGCAGTCACTCAACTGCTCGAGACTGGGACACAGGGACAGGAGGGAGTCATTCAACTGCTCGAGAGTGGGACATAGGAACAGGAGGGAGTCATTCAAATGCTCCAGACTGGGACACAAGGACAGGAGGGAGTCACTCAACTGCTCGAGACTGGGACACAGGGACAGGAGGGAGTCATTCAACTGTTCGAGACTGGGACATCGAGACGGGAGGCAGTCACTCAACTGCTCGAGACTGGGACACATGGACAGAAGGGAGTCATTCAACTGCTCGAGAGTGGGAAATAGGAAAAAGAGACAGTCATTCAAATGCCCCAGACTGGGACACAGGGACAGGAGGGAGTCACTCAACTGCTCGAGACTGGGACACAGGGACAGGACACAGTCACTCAACTGCTCGAGACTGGGACACAGGAACAGGACACATTCACTCAACTGCTCGAAACTGGGGCACAGGGAAATCTGTAAGAGAGTGAGCCCCCAGGATACTGTTACACAGGAACAGGAGGAGGTGACTCATCCCCAACAGTATGGGACACTGGGAGAAAAGGGGAGCTTGCTTGGAACAAACATAAATATATGAATAAGTTGCATTAGTGATCCATTCAATCCTGCCCCACCATTCACTAAGACCACGGCTGATCTGATTGTGATTCCCTCATTCCATTTTACGGAGGCCCCCCTCTCTGCAGCCTCTGCTCCATTTGTTGGTCATGTTGCACACCTAAATGCTGTAACAACAGTCACCATCACTCATCCAGAGTGTCAGATCTAAGGATGAGTCAGGATTTGAAGGGTCCAATCACAAGAATGAAAACACAAAATGAAGATATTGCCAGATATTTAGTTCTCTCATATGTGCAATCAAACTCACATAACCAGCCCATCCATTATAAATTCAGAATGGAGCACTGTATATATCCGGTCCAGAGTGGAACTCTGTGCAGCCCGCACCAATGGTTGATCTATAATCCTGGGCCAAATGTCCAGCTTGGGGAGCTGTGCAGTCCGCGCTGGTTCATTCATATATAATCCCAGGCTGTTGCATTGTGTGGTAACACTGTGTTAGATCGCTGCCCAGTGTGGGGAAAGTTGAAGCCAATGTTGGAAGTGACAGGATGTGCAGCTCCCATCCATTTACAGCTCCATATCTCCATTGTGCCTTGACAAGGGGTGCTGCGGATGTGAAAATCATTGCAAGGGAGAGATATAAATGGAAACACTAGTAAATACCAGTAGTTCTGATTCAGGCGAGTGTCACTGAGATAATAACTGAGATAATATCCGATGAGGTTTTGTGAATGGTGCAAGGAAGTAAGAGGAGGATGGTGATGTTATAGTGGTTGCACTATAAGCCTCCAAATCATCAATGGGAATTGGAGGAATAAATATGCAAGGAAACTGGTGAGAGTAGCAGGAGCAATAGGGTTGTTATAATCGGTGATTTAAATTTTCCTAACATAGACTGGGACTTCCAGATGGTTAACAACTTGGATGGAACGCAATATCTTAAGTGTGTTCAGGAAAGTTTCCACAAGCAATATATCGAGGGTCCTACTCAGGAAGGGAAAAATTCAACCTACTGTTGGGACACAGGGCAGGATAGGTGAAGAAGGTAAGTGGGGGAGCATTTTGGGAAAAGTGACTAGCATTGTATGAATAATTAAATAGTTATGGGAAGAACAAAATTGGTCCACAGATTCAAGTTCTAAATTGTGGGAAGGCGTATTTTGTTGGAATTAGACAGGGACGTGCAGGGGTTTATTGGAGTAGTTTGTTTCCAGGTGAAAGGATCCCGGTCAAGTGTGAGGGCTTCAAAAGTGAGATAGCTCTAGTTCAAGGTTTATATGTTCCTGTGAGAGTGAAGGTGAAGTGAGGCTGGAAGAGAAAATCCTGGATGACAAGAGATATTGAGGTTTTGACCAGCAAAAAGAAAACGTGGCTCAGGTACAAGCAGCTGGAATCAAGGAGGTACACGGGGATACAGAAGTTTTCTGAAGAAGAAAATCAGGAAAGAGAAAAGAGAGTATGAAATAGCCTTGGCTGAGCAGATTAGGGTGAATCCAATTTCAGTATAGTAAAGATAAAGAACAACTAGAGAGAGAATAGGACGCCTTAAAATCCAAAATGGGCATGCATGTGTAAAACCTCAAGAGATGGGTGAGGTCCTCAATTCCCCCTCTGTGTTTATCATGAAGGAAGACATGAAGATCTGTGACCGTTGGGAGGTTAATTGTGATTTCTTGGTACAGTCCATATCACATTCGAGGTGCTGTTGGACATATTAGAATGCACAAAGTCAGATAAATCTCTTGGTCCTGACCAGATATATTCAAGAACACTGCAAGAGGGGAGAGAAGACAAGGTCCCGGAAGACTGGGCAGTAGCAAACGTTGTGCCCTTATTCAGAAGGGCTTCAAAGAAAAGCCTGGGAAATATAGATCAGTAAGCTTCACATCTGTTTTCGGTAAACCACTTGAGAAGGTTCGGAGATATAAGGTATGCATGCATTTGGAAAGACAGAGTTTGACTTGGAGCAGTCAGCATGGCTTTGTGCGTGGTGGATCATGCCTTACAAATTTTGTGAGAGATTTTTGAGGAAGTGACAAGGAAAGTTGTCGAGGGCAGGGTGGTGGACATAGTCTATACGGATTTCAGTAAGGCCTTTGATAAGATTCCACATGGTTGGCCGTTCTAGAAGGTTAGACCGTATGGACTCCAAGGTAAACTGGCAAATTGGCGACACAATTGGCTTGATATTATGAAGCAAATGGCTATTGTGAAGGTATGCTTGTCGAACTGGAGGCCTGTGACCAGTGGACTCCCTCAGGGGTCGGTACTGGGCCCTTTGCTGTTTGTTATCTATATCAATCATTTAGACCAGAGTGCACAACGCAAGGTTAGTAAGTTTGCAGCTGACACTAAAATAGGAGGCATCGTTTACAGTGAGGAACATTATCAGAAATTGCAGCAGTACCTTAATCAGCTGGGAAAGTGGTCTGAGAATTAGCAAATGCAGTTTAATATAGATAAGTGTGACATCTTACATTTTGCAAAGTGAAATCCAGGTAAGAGTTT
The DNA here is from genome assembly GCF_020745735.1 of Hemiscyllium ocellatum. Taxonomy (NCBI): domain Eukaryota; kingdom Metazoa; phylum Chordata; class Chondrichthyes; order Orectolobiformes; family Hemiscylliidae; genus Hemiscyllium; species Hemiscyllium ocellatum. The sequence continues at coordinate 708,100 of NW_026868110.1, read as the reverse complement.
AATGGTGAATGAGAGGAACTTAAGGAGTATAGTGGAACAAAAGGATGTTGGAGATCAGGTGCACGGTTGTCTGAAATTTGAGTCACAGATACACAGGACAGTGAAGAAGGCTGTTGGCACACTGGCCTACATCAGGGCATTGAATATGGAAGTTGGGCCGTTATGTTGCAGTTGTACGGGATGTTGGTGATGCTGCAGTTGAAGTATTGTGCTCAGTTCTGTTCACCTTGCTCTAGAAAGGATATTATTGAATTAGAAAGAATGTAGAAGAAATTTTCAACGATGTTTCCTGGGCTAAAGGGTCTGAGTTATAGGGAGAATTTGGACAAGTTAGAACATACTTCTAGAACAGAGTAGAAAACTGAGGAGGTTCTCACAGCAGTGTAACTCTAAATCATGAGAGACATGCATAGGGGTGAATATTTCAAATTTCTTTTGCAAAGTTGGGGAATCAAGGACAAGATGACATTTGTTAATGTTTGGAGAGGAAAAATATAAAAAGGAAGCTGGGGGGGCAACTTTTTTACACAGAGTGTGGGACGCATATGGACTGAGCTGCCAGTGGAAGTTGTTAAAGTGGGTACAATAACAACATTGAAAAGGCATTTGGACAAATACACAGACAGGAAAGGATTAGAGGGATACAGAGCAAGGGCAGGGAAATAGGGTGAGTGTGGATGTACATTTTTGGTCAGCATAGACCAGCTGGGCCGAAGGGCCTGTTTCCATGCAGTAGAACCGTATCACTGTAAAACCGAGTGTTTTGGGATAGAGACAGAGAGGGAGAGACTGAGAAAAAATGTCATGGAAGGACATGCTCACAGGTTTCAGAATGCTGAAATGAAGACATTTTGATGGTAACACGCAACAGGGTCAGTATTATGAAGAATTATGAGTGAATGGGATATTGCTCTGAGTTCACGTGATGGAGAGTTCTGAATGAGCATTTGTCCTGCAGCTTTGTAACTGGGAGTGAGGACAGCAGAGTCTTCGCCTCATTGAACTGTATAAAACAGTAATTTGTCTCAGTTTCATTTTCATTGAGTGTGACAGAGGGATTGCCTGTACGAAGCTGAGCTAGTTTCCTGGTGCTATCTTATCGAGCTCACCTCATTAACTACCCACCTCTAGTGAATGCCAGCCCAATTCTCCCACCTATCATGATTGGTGGTACTCACAGTCGCCCGGATGTCCCTAAATATTCTGTGTTTCCTGGCACTCGTGCCATCTTTAAAAGGCCAAGGGGCACACAGCTAAGGTTTCTCTGTTTGGAGCTGCACTGTACAGTTTACCCCAAGCATGGCAGATAAGGGGCAATTACACCACAGTTTGTTGACGGAGCATGGCGTGTGTAGTGGATGGGCTAGTACAGATGGGTACCATTCCCTTTCCAGAGGGGGCCATACCATCATACGCACCGAGCATGGTCTGACCTCACCACCCAGCTCAGTGCAGTATCTGTGGTCTGAAGAAATGTCCAGCAATACAGGACAACCATCAATGACCTTCCCTGCTCTGTCAGAATAAGGGTCACCATATACGCTCTGCTCTCTCACACTCACTGTATATATATTATAGCACCGACCACAGAACAAGGCTCATGCTCCACCACTCTCACTGTGGCATACAGCAGCTCCGCTCTCTCCCTCTCTGTCTCTCTCGCCTTTGCAATACACCCCACAAAGTTAGAGTATATTCCGGAGAATATTGAATATGGAATGTTCCAGATAATGTTCCAAATAATGCCCAGTTTCAGGAAACTGGCAGTGCCCCAGTTCCATGTTACAGCAACTTTCAGTCATTCAACCCCCTGGGTTCCTGTCACTGTTCAGACGGCACTCAGGCACTTTTACCCCAGTTTTCTTCAAGTGCCTGTTTGAGGGCATTTCCCATGGAACACACTCTCCTAACAGTATATTCCACGAACTATATACTTTCATGCAACGGTCAGCATACTTTACACAGACCAAACAAAAATCTACACTTATTTTATGCTTATAGATATCCAATCACACTTAGTCATTTCACTTCACTCACCTTAATGATATTAAATCAAAGACAGCTTCTAAACACGTCTTGTTATAACATACAATTTCGAGCCGAGAACGTCTTTACCCCCGAGCCGTTATCTTGACCATTACCTGAATTGTACCACTTTCCTTGTTATGGATGTTTCTTTTGCCCTGTGCCGTGACTGTTTCTGTCCATAACAGTTACACTATCTCCCACTCAGTTGGCTAGATGGCTGGTTTATGATGCAGAGTGATGCCAGCAGCACAGGTTCAGTTCCTCACAGTGATAGAGATTACCATGAAGGGGACGCTCCCTCAACCTCACCCCAACACCCAACGTGTGGTGACCCTCAGGATAATCCACCATGAGTGGTCTCTCTAATGAGAGTTCTTTGTGACTCTATTCTATCAATGTTAGCATTTTAATACTTGTAAAAATATCTTTATTGAAAAGGAGATTTTTAATATTATAATGAACCAATAACAACACAACTCAAATAACTGATCAAAATTACATCTATGTGCATGTACATACAAAACAAGTTGAAAACACTCAACGGAACAGAAGAAAAACAAAAATAAACAATAAGTAATGAATAGATAATACAGCTCAGCGTAACAAAATGATAGTTCTCTTTCTTCAAGATCATTAACTGATATACATTTTTATGTTCATTCTTCTTCCTCTTTGGATATAAAATTCTTTAGATAATATCGTCATGACTATATAATAGCCCTTCTGAGAGTGGCAGATAAGCCTGTATCACGGTAATCCAAAACGTTCTGCCATATCTTCTATAAATCTCACAACATCCAACACAGCAGAATGCTTTTCCTAGCACAGAAAGTAAGGATATTTTTTCCCATGTGCATCTGTGTAAAGTAGCCTGGACAGGCCGAGGAAAAGCGAAACCAGGTCCATCTCCAATTCAGTCCCCTTGACCCACTCTATCACATCTGACACAGTGCTCCAATATATATGAAGTCTGCAGTAGGACCACAAGCAATGAATAAGAGTCCCTGTAGTGATTCTGCATTTCGGACATGCTGAAGATAGTCTCACTTTGCATTTTATGAGATCATCTGGGGTACGATAGACTCTATGAAGAATTTTCAACTGCAAGGAAAGGGTCCTATTACAGATCAAAATCATTCGAACATTTTCACAGATGTCCTCCGATGTCTCTGAAGTGTTCTGAGCCCCCAACTGTCTCAAGCAGACATCACAAAGCTGCACAGTCTCGTCTGAGGGACACTCTCCAACTAATGATAAAGGGCACTGACAGAGAGTGCATTCTAAGTAATAGGCGCCCTCTTCCCTCTATCGGATCTGTAAGAGTCTGGTAAAAGTGTGTGTTTTTTTAAAATCAAATTTCTGATCTGTAAAAAAAAAGCAGAAGAGATCTCTACTAGGTAGTCCATACGAGTTATTTGATCAAAAGATGTCATTGCTTCTCCATGAAATAACACGTGGTGGCTCAGTGGTGAGCATTGCTGCCTCACAGCACCAGGGTCCCGAATTTGGTTCAGGCCTTGGGTGCCTGACTGTGTGGAGTTAACATATTCTCGCCGTGTCTGTGTGGGTTTCCTCCCACAGTACAAAGATGCTCATGTTAGATGAATTGGTCATTGATAAATCACCCATAGTGTTCAGGGATGTGTAGGTTTGGGCATTAGTCAGGGTAAGTATAGGATGGTAGGGGAATGTGTCTGGGTGGGTTACTCTTCAAAAGGTCGAAGTGGACTTGCTGGGCCCAAGGGCTTGTATCCACACTGTAGGTATTCTACTAATTCTAAATCACTCAAGCAAGGTACAGCCCTTGCTGTCCACTATTAAACCTGGAATCCATTACCCCCGGATGACTACCTGGTATATCAATTATAGGGGTAAGAAACATGGTTTTAGTTGTATTGCCCTCAATCTGACACATTGTCATTCATGCTTTAACAGTATTGATAATTATTGGGCTATGACAATGCTCTATAAATATTGTCATTTTGCCTAAGAACAACATTGGGTGGCACAGTGGTTAGCATTGCTGCCTCACAGCGCCAGAGACCCGGGTTCAATTCCCTCCTCAGTCAATTGACTGCATGGAGTTTGCACATTCTCTCGGTTTTCTCCAGGTGCTCCGGTTTCCTCCCGCAGTCCAAAAATATGCAGGTCAGGTGAATTGGCCATAGTGTGCCCGTAGTGTTAGGTGAAGGGGTAAATGTAGAGGAATGGGCCTGGGTAGGTGGCGGGTCGGTGTGCGCTTGTTGGGCTGAAGGGCCTGTTTCCACACTGTAAGTAATCTAACAATAAGAGTTCACTTTGTCTGAGAGTATTCAATATCTGAACGTATTGACGCCGAGCACTAATGTAGGATAAAAGGAGCTTAGTTGATAGCTTTTAATCTGGGAGATGTACTCCTCACAAGCTGGGGGTAGGTACAATTTGGTTAGCTTGATAAAGAGTTGCTTATGGTGCCTAATAAAAGGGCTAAACCAGCCATTATATCTCCTAAATATCTGTCTGAGTAACATCAAAGGATGCATTCACACGGGCTATAGTAAATGAGGAAGTACATTCATTTTAATAAGAGCTATCCGACCTAGCCAGGATATTGGAAGTGCCCCCAATCTTTGAAGGTCTTGTTTAATTTTTTAAACACATGGACATAGTTCACGTTAAATAAATTATCAAAGACAGATGTCATGAAAATACCGAAATAGAGAACCAACCCCCCCCCCCTCCCCACCGTGATCATTTAAAAGGAAACCAGGATTTGCCTTCAACATCAGGTATTTCCCTGAGACCTCCCATAGGCATGGCCTCCAACGTTGGAAAATTAATCTTATAGCCCGAAAAGGCGACAGGTGAATTAATGCATTACATCACGTGAGCTGCTGAAATTGTGTGATTTGACAAAAACATAAGACCCTCACCTGTATCCAACATAATCTTATGTGGCATCTATCCCACTAGGTATGTTGGTGTAATATTCCAAATTGTGCAGGATGCCACCGAATCTAGGATTGTTGCAGGGATGGGGAAAAGATCAACACTCGTGTGCCATTTCTGCGGGTTAAAGGCGAAAATAAAATCCCTACTTGTGAAGTAGATCTGCCTCCAGACATTTAGTTCTGCACACACATCCACTAATTACTTACATTATAACGGGGGTATTGGGGGCCGTTTAAATATTCTGCCCATCATGAGGTCCATAAGACAGTGGAAATCTCCTTCTACAATAATGTGCCAAGTTGCAAGATAACTTAATTTGGCAAATGCAATTACCAGGATTTTAAAAGGGTGCGATGGGGGGCAATAAACATTCAAAATACTGTATTATTTCCCATAGTACAAGGCTTTAGGGACAATGATCCTCCCGTGAGTGTCTAATACAATCTAATAAATTAAATGGAAGATTCTTCCTGTCCAGTATGGCTTCTCCCCTGCTCCTAATATTAAAAGACGAGAAATAAACCCGATAAACCCGCCCTGCTGTAACGTCAAATGTTCCTTGTCATCAAGGTGCATCTCCTGCAATAGGACAACATTCACCCTCTCCTTTTGAAGACTAGAAGGCATATTTTTCCTCTTGACTGGCAGATGGCTCCCCTTAATGTTCCAGGTACAACATTTAAGCACATCATGATCTATAACACATTGTAGCAACATTTCAACTCTCGAGTTTCACATCGAATTAAACATCGCTGATGATTAATGAAAAAAGACTCATAGAGCCTAAAAACTGTACAAACTAAAACTACTACACATAACCAGCTCTCAAAACTTTCCAAAGGTAAACACATTAAAAAACCGAAGAACGAAACAAAGACCAAAGTGCCAATGACACTTGATAGGGTAATTTACCGCCAAACCAGCCCCGCCCACCGGGGACGCTTACATATCACAAAACTTTATCTTCTGCCCGTTACCAATATGGCATCCAGGGCATTTAACAACAAAAATTCGGCTTGAACTGCCGGTGGGCACTTAGCAAAGAAAGAGAAAATGAGTAGTAATATTAAAGAAGAAAATAAAATTGAGTACTCTACCCATCCCCGACTATAACTTAGCACTGGTTACTACCAGAAAAATCCAACAAAATTTCTTTAAGAGAGAAACATGATTGTCTAAACATCCAGCTTACTTTAAAATATCCACAAAGTGTTCGCTTTCTCTGGAGAGTCAGACGGGTTCACGGATCCATTCAAAGCAATACGGAGCACCGCTGGGAACCATAAGGAATACTGAAACCCGAATTCCCTTACCCTTCTCTTGATATCATCAAAATATTTTCTTTCTTGAATAGCCGCTGCTGAAATGTCCTGAAGGATCATAATCCTGGAGCTCTGGTAAATTAAAGCCATCGATCTTTCCCCTGGGTTCTGGAAGCTTTCACCAGTCTTTGTTTGTCCCTATAACTATGTAATCGCTCAAGGACAGGGCGAAGGCGTTGGTCTGAGTCTGACCTCCGCGCCATAACCCGATGAACTGTCTCACTCTTCACCCGTCCCTCTTCAGTTTCGAAGTGAAGGAATCGCGGCAGCCAGTTCTCAAAAATACTCACTGGCTGACCACCTGCCGTCTGGTCCAGAAGACCAACGACGTGAACATTCTTCATCCTAACCCTGTTCTCAAGGTGGTGGTCTTGTTCAGTTAAGGTGCAGACCTGTTTTTCAAGGACGAACATCCGCTCCTTGGAGAAATCAGTTGTAGTCTCTGCCACTGCAGATCGGCACTCAAACCCATCCATCCTGTTTCAAAGGCTTTCAAGTCATGTATTTGGAGCACGGCTGAAAACGGCTCTAGCCTACTGTAGAACTTTTCTTCAATCATGCCTTCAATCATTTCACATAACTTGGTGAACTCAGTGACCAAGGCCTGGTGAGTAACTGGGTCCATGGAAAGAGCAGAGTTGTTTGTGGCAGCGGTCTCAGGTCTGCTTGATGCTTCTGACGGGTGCACCGTGTGTTGGGACTTACTCGGTCCTTTCCCGTGTTTTGTCATTTCCACTTGATAAAACAGGATTAGTAAAGATTCTATTGCTCTTTTCGTGTTGAATTTTAAGTGAATGGCTGGAATGGAGTGGTTGAGAGCACCATTTTGCACGTGCTATGATACAGAGCCCAGCAAAACAGACCTTCTGGATCGTGGCCATCTTGGATTCCCCCTTAACATTTTATCATGTTATCATTTTGTTTTGCATTATATTAATGGATGTTCTGGAGCTCTGTCATTTGGCACCATTGTCTACATTTTGCCCCACACAGCACATTCCTGCCAATCCCCGATAATCTTCCTCTCCGTTGTTATTTATGAAACTTCTGTGCCTCAAAAATATTCAATATCTCTGCCTCCAATGCTCTGTGGGGAAGAAAGTTACAAAGACTTATAATGAGGAAACAAAACTAAACCTCAAGAATTGAGTTTGCGATTAATTTTTCTTTGTCTCCTTATCTGAGAAAGGATATAATTATATTGGAAGCAGTTCGGAGATGTTTCACTTCAAGTATTCCAGGGATGAGGGCCTTATATTATGGAGGCTTTAACAGGTTATTCATGGCATGAGAGGTGGTCTTATTGAAACATACAAGACCTAGAGGAGAGTGGATCAGATAGATACTCACTGAGTATTGTCCAAATTTCTTGTAATTTTTATAGAATCTCTGCAGTGTGGAAGCAGATATCCATTCCATCAAGTCCACACTGACCCTCCGAACAGCATCCCCCCGGACCTGCCTCCCTTTCCCTATCCACGTAACCCCGCATTCCCATGACTAACCTATCTCACCTTCACATCCCAGGCACCATGGGCATTTTTTTAGCATGGCCAATCCACTGTAAGATGCATATCTTTAGACTGTGGGAGGAAATTGGAGTATTGTGAGGAAACCTACACAGATATCTGCATATTGAATGCCCAAACTCCACACAGCGTCGCCCGAGGTGGGAACTGAACCCAGCCCCTTGGTGATGGGAGGTAGCAGTGCTAATCACAGATTCACCATGCACATCCGTTAGTTCTATTACTTACTTGTGGGTGACTAAAGAAATCTGCCTGACTTGTTCCCTATCACTGAACCTGATCCAGTCTGAGACCTTTATCATCGGCCATATCACCAAAGTGGTTACATTTGAAATTTGCTGCCAGCAGTAGAGGAGTTGGACTAGAAAAGGAAACAGTGACACCCCCCATCCTCAGTCATAGCAAGAATTAGGAGAAATTCCCTAAGTGGGAATTCATTCAAGTCCGAATTCTCTTTCCCAGAAGTTTGGGATGGCTGAATCTTTATATTATATTGAGGCTGACTTCGTCTGATTTTCCATGACAGGTGAATCAGGGATAATGGTGCAAGGAGAGAAAAGTGCAGCTGGGACCATAATGAGATGAGCCATGACCTCATTTACTGGTGGAGGAGTGTCAAATGGCCGAATGGCCCTTTTGTGTCCCTCATCCCTGTGTTCTGATGTTCCATTGAGCCCTTCCGACCTGCTAAATGGTGGCAAATCCAGGCAACTCTGATGGTTTGGTGTAGTTTGGGAAATGTGTTTGAAAAATCCTGGCTGGGTCAGGAAGTGAATCCCCAATCCCTGTTCCCAGGCTTCCCTTCTCTGTAACTTCTGCTCCAGTTATGTGTCATGTTACAGACCCAGATACGCTGGGAATACAGCCCCCATACATCACCCAGGGTTAACTCAAACAAATCCTCTGTTCTCCCTGAATGCAGCATTGTGCAACACAACCTCCAGAAAAATAATCAGTTACCTTCCAAAAGCAAAACATGTGAAATGAATAAATGGGAACAGGGGTAGGTCATTCCATCCCTCAAGCCAGCCCTGTAATTTAATATTTACATGTCTAATCTACTCCAGGGCTCAACTCCACTTTCTTGCCGACTCCGTGTATCCCACCATACATCTCTGGGTTAGGGAATTCCAGGCAATCACTATCTTCCGAGAAAAGGCATCACTCTGTGTCTCAGATTGAAATCGATGTTCCATATTCGGTATCTATATCCTCGAGTTTGAGACTCCACCCAGGAGTGGAAACAACTGTCAATATCGACCTTCTCAAACCCCTTCTGTGTCTTGTATTTTTCAGCAGTATCACTCCTCATCCATTTAAACCCCAATGAATAATCGTCTCACGATCTTAGAGGTTCTCAATAACTCATTCCTTTCGGCCCAGGAAGCCGTCTAATGAACCAACCTAGTTACTTGCTGCGTCAGCATGCTGGCTTTATGTTTCATACACAGGAACACTCCAATTCCTTTGTACTGCTCCTTTTCTGGAAGTCCTCTTCATTAAATAACAGTCTGCCTTCTGATTCTCAGAGTCATTCACAACCTCGGATGTGTATTACACTCAGCTCCCGCCATGGGGCTATCAGTATAGACTGTGAATGACTGATGTCATTGGGCTGATATTTGTGTACTCCAGCAGATATACCTTGATCATGAAGATCAATTAATCCTGACTCCCCGTTTTCCATGTGTTAACCAATCATCATCCCACGTTACTATATTATCCGTCATCCTACGAACTTCTGACTTATGTAAGAACTTTTATTTTAATACCTTGTGGAAAATATCTGGAAAGCCTGATGTCTACCAGATCCTCTTTATCATGTCCGCTTGTTACATTCTCAGGCATCTCCAGAAATACTTTGCATGATTTTACAGGGCAAAATATAATTTCCCTTTCAGAAAACCACACTGACTCTGCGTGAAGCTTTTCTAAATGTCCGTGCTGGCCAAGTTTTCCAAATTAAGCTCTTCCCACCTGCTTTCATTTGTCCCATATGCCTCGAAATGTTTCCCATTCATATGTTTGTCCAAATGAGTTTCAAATGTTGTAGCTGTACACGTATCTACCACTCTTCCTCTGGCAGCTCATTCCATACCCAAACCACCCTCTGTGTAAAATTGTTGCTCCTTCGTTACTTTTATATATTCCCTCTTTAACCTTAAAACTATCCCCTCTATGTTTGAACTCCCCCATCCCGTGGAAAAGGCCTTGGCTATTCACCCCATCCATGCCACTCATGATTTTATAATCTTCTGTAATGTCACCCCTCAACCTTCTACACTCCGTCTGATACTAAATTCAAGAACAAGCACTTAAGGATACACACTGCAAATTTGAAACTATATTAAACATGACAGTAAAGCAATACCCAGCCCAAACTTCATGCTGTTATTTATTTTTCTCCGTATTACAATACCAAGACAGCAAGAAACGTTTACTAGTGCCAATAAGAAGTCAAACACCTGAAGTCCTTTGTCTAAAAGTTCTGATGATCTCGACAGTGAAAACGTAGTTAAGGCCAGGTCTATATAATGCCACACAGTCAACATTCTCCCTCCTGGCCTCCCTTAGACCTTGTGTGATTGTATCATCTTTACCTTGTACTCAATAGAGATAATCCCTTTCCCCCAGCCACGTCTTAATTTACACCCATTTTATATCATTTTCTCGTTCACCAGTGCTTAAAGCCCGCTTCTCTTTGCCACACCCTCTTTTCCCTGTCACCCATCCCCCACCTCTGACAAGGGATCAAAAATCCCAGTTTCCGATCCTTTTCAGTTCTGAAGAAGTGCCACACGGGGCTTGAAACGCTAACTTTGTTTATCTGTCTCTGCAGATGCAGACAGACCTGCTGAGTTTCTCCAGAAATGAATAGGAACAGAACAAATAACTATGGATGCGGCAAATAAAAATAGAAAAATTGCTGGAGAAACTGGGAGCTTTGTAGAGGGTCACCGGACCTGAACGTTTCACTCTGCATTCACTTCAAAAGATGCTGCAACATCGTCTGAAGTTTCTTCAACAATTTCTGTTTTTGAACAATTTCCAAAGAAGTATGTCAAAGATGCTCAAACATCCCATCCAACCTGAAGCGCCGTACACTGGGGACGGGCCAATAATGCATGGTGACAAGGTCCTTGATTCTGAAACTGCATAGGACTGGCGTCAATGACACTACAAACATCTTAATCATGGTGAGGGAGAAAAACGAAGGGAAACACATTCACTTTGAACACAGAAGATGGCATTACAGATGAAACATTGTTGAGTGGATGGCGCACCTCATCCTCATCATGATACCACAGAATCGCAGATGTCAGTTTTCAATCAATTCGATTCGCTGCACTTGACATGAAGAAATAGCTGAACACAATAGAAACGGCAAAGGCAATGAGCCCTGACACCAGTCCTGCAATAGAACCAAAGACTTGTGCTGCACAAAAGCCGTGTCCCTGAGGAAGCTGTTTCATTCCAGCTCCAATTCTGACATCTCCCTGACAATGTGGAAAATTACTCAACTATGTCCAATCCCCTAAGAGGGGAATAACTAAAATCTGACCATTTACCACCCCATTCAGTGCCATCACGACAGTCAAATTGGTGAGAGGACTTTTTGACATAGCTGCAAAGCAGCACAGAAATAACCTGTTCAGTGTGCTTTCTGATAGGTCCCCATGTGGGGATGGTGCTGTTGTGGAAATGTCACTGGATTACTAATCCAGACAAGGCTAATGATCTGGCAGCTGGTGGAAGTTAAAGTTAATAAAATATCGAGACCTAAAATTTGGTGTCAGTAATAGCGATCTTTTTTCCAATGATGATTGTAAACATTGATTTTCTTGACCAATCCACTTCCAGGAAGTGAATCTCCGTGCTTTCCTGATCTGGCCTAAAACTGACTACAGACACACAGACATTTGATAATTGTTTCAATGGTCTCTGAATCGGCCAAGCCAGACACTCTATTGTACCAAACTGCTCCAACGTCTTAAAGGATATAACCGGACAGAACACCCGGCCCCAGTCTCAGTATCAGAAAAGGGAATGGAAAACACAGTCCTCTTGAAACTGCAGAGGCCTCCTTCCTATCAGCTGAGCGCTTATGACAACTTTTACAGCGCTTTCCCACAGACTGCACAGAAACGTCGGGAAAGAAGGAGGTGATTCAACACATTGAGCTTTCCCCATGCTAATTCATGGCCGAACGTCTTCTCAATGCAGTTTTTCCCATACAGTGATCATTTCTCTGAATATGTTTAAAGATTGTGATTTATAAAATAGGAACTGCTGTAATCCCTTCGGTCCATCAATTCAATATACAAGCAGTACTCCGATAACACGAATTTATTAAATGCAATATTGCTGTAGTCCCTTGTTTAGTGCACCCCAGCCTGGGGAATTATCATCCCTGCTTCCAATTTGTCTCGCCCTGTCAGAGTTTTATGTATTTCAATGAGATCTCCACTCATTTTCCTAAAGCCCATGGAATACAGGCTCAGTTGCCCCAAACTCTACTCCCACAGACTGCACAGAAACGTCAGGAAAGCAGGAGGTGATTCAACACATTGAGCTTTCCCCATGCTAATTCATGGCCGAATGTCTTCTCAATGCAGTTTTTCCCATACAGTGATCCTCACAAGCTGACATCATTTAGTGCTGTCAGTAGACTTGGGAATATTGCATTTGAGACCCTCATCCAAAGATATGATGTGTATTGGGATTAACAATCCTTGTTATATCCTCCAAGCCATCCATTCAACAATCATGGTTTTATTCCTACTCTGTGTTTCCTACCAGCTGTCCCATTCTAAAACCATGAACATATATTAGCCCCAGTCCTATAGGATTCGAATTTGCACAAAACGTTGGGGCTTTATCAGAAATCTTTCTGCGATTTCAATCGTATTGCATTGATGCCTTCTCCATAATTTTGCGAAAAGCCACTTTGTTAAATATGATTCCCATTTCTTAAATCTCGGTTCCCTTTGTCTATGCTCATTAATTTCAATCCAATACTTCCTCTAAAACTCTTAGTTGCAAATTTCATTCTATTCCCTTTTTCTCATCAGACTAAAGTTCCCTCGTATTGCTAGGAAATTTTCTTCTTTGCTTTGTTTTCTTCTGTGAAAGCATAAGTGAAATATTTGTTCCATTGTTCTGCTATTTCCGGGTCCTCAATTATTTGGTAATAGACTGTAAGAAAATTGCTCATTTTTCTCTTACTTTTGCCATTGACATATTTTCAGAAGATATTAGAAGTTCACACATATAAATTTTGATAAGATATTCTTCAGAAAACCATCAATTCCTATCTTAAGCTAATCAATGATTGACTGTCCACAACCAGAAGCACAGACTCTGTACCATCAGAAATACAGCACGGTCTACATTAGTCCCACTTTCCCACACAAGGCCTGTAGCCGAGAGTCTTCCGGCATTTCCAGTGCACAACTGTGTATTTTCTAATGGTTTAGAGGTTACCATAATAACTCCCGTCTCAAGAAGCGCATTCCAAACCCGAACACACTCTGGGTGAAAAACAGTCCTCAAATCCTCACGAAACCTCAAAACCTTCACTTTAAAATTGTGGCCCTTTGCCTAAAAGGAACAGCTGCTGTCTATCCACTGTGTCCATGTCCCTCGTAAACCTACCCTTCTGAATCACGGCCTTCTCATCTTCCTCTCCTCCAAACTAAACAACCCGAGCTTATCCACCCTCTCTCCATAGCTGATATGCTCCATCTAAGGGAACATCCTGGTGAGTCTCCTCTGCACCCCCTCCAGTGCAATCACATCCTTCCTGTAATGTGGCTCCCAGAACTACACACGGTATTCCATCTTGGCCTCACCGAAGTTTTGCAGAGCTCTTATAATCTATGCTTCGATGAATAAAGGTTATGTTAACAGAACCTATGTTTTCTGAAATTGTGCATTAACTTGTCCAGTCACATTCAGCGATGTGTGGAGAAGCACACTCTGACGTTCTTAGTGTGCTACCATTCATTGAGTACTCCCCTTCCTGGTTCCTTCTTCCAAAGTGCGTCACCTCATAGTTATCAGAATTCCGATCCATCTGCCATTGATCCAGCCATTTCCTCTGTATCTTCCTGAAACATAAGAATTTCCTCCTCACTGCCAACCACCCGGACAATCATTGTATCAAACCCAAACTTATTGATGACCCCGCCCCACCCCTCGTCCATATTCACAGCTGCATCATTTATGAATACCACAAGTAATAAGGTTAAAAATCACACAACATCAGCTTATAGTCGAACATGTTTATTCAGAGGCACGAGCATTCGGGGTGTTGCTGCTTCATCAGGTGGTTTTGCATTTTGATGAAGAAGCAGCGCTCAGAATGCCCGTGCCTCTGAATAAACATGTTAGACTGTAAGCTGGTGTTATGTGATGTTAAGCATTGTCCACCTCAGTCCAACACCAGCACCTCCAAATCACAAATAATAAGGGGCACAACACTGATCTCTGGGGTACACCATTGGACACTGGCCTCCTGTCGCACAAAGTCTTTTACCACAACCTCCTGTCTTCTACCACTAAAGTTGATGTGGGTGTAACTTGGCAAGTCCCAAATGAGTCCTAACTGTTCGGTCGATATTCTGTTCCACTTGACACACTTGTAGATTATCTGGGGATTCTCCCTAACCTTGCCCTGCCAGTAGGTTTCCATGCCTCTGTGTTAGTTAGTTCCGTCAAAGTGAAGAATTTCCTCCTTATTGTAGTCTTAACTGTCCTGTCCCAGATCATGACATCATTTGCCTTGAATGTGGGATAGACAGCCAGGGAAGCATTCTGTTAATTTCCAACTTGTCATAAGTTTTGAGAATGTTCTAACTTTCACTGTGACCCACCTCTCATTCTTTGAAACACTAGAGAACACAGACCGAGTTTCCTCATCAGGCAATCTCACCATCTGAGGGATTAATCTGGAAAATGTCCATTGCATATCCTCTGTGGTCAGTATATTCTTTCTGAGATTCGGTCACCAAAACTGTGCACAATACTCCAGGTACAGTTCCACCAACACGCTGTGAAACTGCTTCAACATGCCTTTACATCAATGTTCTGATTCTCTTAAATGAAGGTGAACCAAACTTTAACTTTCCACTTACATACATTCCTCCAAATTACCTTCATATTCATTGCATTTACGAACTCATTGTTTGGGTTCTTATAGAAATCCTTCCGACAATCCAATATATGCCACTTCTACTGTTTCCCCATTATCTATCCTATAAGAAACAATTTCAAACAATTCAGAAGTTTATCAAGCATGAGTTCTCTCGCAAAAATGCATGCTGATTCTCTCCATTGTTTCTGTTAATTTCTAAATATCAGAAATCTTATCCCGTGTAATAGATTTCAAAAGTTTCCCTACAGATGTCAAGTAAATGGTCTGCAGTTCTCCACGCTATGTCTTTTTACCTTTGTAGTTGTTTGGATCCCTTCCATTTATCTGTAGTGCTTGGATCACGTTTGCTAACTTCCATTTACCCACAATAGTTTCCGGTCTCTGCAGAATGTACAGGAAAATAAAACATAGTCATCGACAGTGCTATTAATACTTACTATTGGTGATTTATTTCCGACATTTTGATCGGAAGTACATCTGTTTCGTCAGACTTCGCTATGTTTATTTTCAGGTTGCAAAGCTGTAACTGGTTAGTGAGCAAACCTGCAGCGGAAAGAACTTTAGGTGAGTTGTCTATTTTGGCATTAGGATAAAACAATGGTAAACAATATAAATGGAGAGAGACTGCAGAACTATGTGATTCAGGCGTCTCCATGTTCCTCAGACATGAATCATATGAACTCAGTCTGCAGATGCAGCAAGTGACTTGGAAGATAAGTAGAATGATGCTGTTATTAACAAAGGGTATCAGGTTTAATCGCATGAATGGTTTACTGCATCTGTACAGGGCATTGCTGGGACAACATCTGATACACTGCGTGCGTTTTTGATCCCAGAAAAAGGATATAATTATTTTCGAAGATTTTCAAAGAGGTTTCCCTTTATTCGTTTCTGTAATGAGGCCCTCTTATTAGGGGAATTATCAGTTTCGAACTTACTCGGAAAATATTATTGAACATCCATGACGTTCTGAAAAGTGCATCAGCTTGATACATATTTTCTTTTATCAGGAAGACTAAAGCTAGAGAATCAATTTTAAGAAAAAGATGTATTGATATTAGCATACGTACTATGAAGGCATCTACCAATAAATACAAATCACTCAGACACATGAAAGCATGTCAACAAATTTTCAAATGGGAACTTTTTTTGCGATTGCAAGGAAGTGTGCACAAGAGCCATGACACTCCTGCATATAATCCATAATCAGCTCTTCCGGAGAATGTTCCAGGAGATCATACAAGGCCCAGTTTGGTGTTCAATTGACATTATTGTATGTTTCAACACTGAAAGGGAGAAAAATGTTCCCTGCCTGAGAAGCAGCAGCTGATTGATCCCTCTCTCTTACTTTGTTCCTCCCAATAGCAAAACGTGAGATCATAAAATCCATGAGTTACCTTTACCACTTGTGAAGGATTCCTGGTGAGGATTCATTGGAATCTCTCCACTACCTGAAACCAAGGGAATTTAGCCAAATCCAACTGTTCCAGAAAGAAAACCCAATTAACAGCAGCTTGTGTGAGCAGAATAACTTCAAAGGCAGAATAACGTTTGGGGCACTGTATCATTTTAACAAGTGTTATGAGTTCAACTTTCTGTGTCTCACATTTTTTCTAAAAAATTACCTATTCTGAGACCGATATCATTGGCCACCTCACTAAACCGGTTGCATTTCAAATTTATTGTAAACAGTGAAAGAGTGGGAAAGGAAACAGTGACCTTCCAACATTTGTGGGAACACAAAAGAGAAATTCTCAAAGCGCTGTTCAAGTGGAAATTCCCTTCCTCAGAATATTGTGTTGCCTGGATGTTTGCATTTATTCAAAGTTGTGTTGTATTCAAACATTTGACAGACACGTGAACGCAGGAAAACTGTATACAGACAGAAAGGTGCTGCTGAGACCACAATCACATAACCCATGGACCGTGTGAGTATTGGAGCGGTGACAAAGTATCTAATGGCCCACTCCTCTCGGTCCTGGGACATCTCTGCAAGAGATCCTCAGGGTAGCTGCCTCAAAACAAACATCTTCAGCTGATTCATCACTGTCTTTCCTCATCATAAGTTCAGAAATGGGGATGGTCGCTGAAGATCACCCAATGTTCAGAACAATGTGTCACACCTCAGCTCCTGAACTAGTCTGTGTTCACGTGCAGTATGACCCAGACGTCATTCAGGCTTGTGCTGTTAAAGTGTCAGTAAAATTCATGTAACAACCCCGCCAGGCACTCTACATTTCCACAGCAAAATGAAGAGCTCGTTCTCAAGCTGTTGAACAGGTACTGGCAGGGCCAAGTCAGACCCATGAACCTGTTCCATGGGACCTGGAGGAGGCCATTCTGCACCTCGAGACACTTATACAGGAACAGGAGGGCGTCATTGTTGCTCCAACCTGACAAATCAAAGGAGCCTCGAATGCACTCAGAGATGGCTCCACGATGTTCCTCGTGGCTCTATTACCTGTGGGACGCATGACACTTTAACGTCGTTTGCTGGCAGTGAAGAAGGAAGCCAGATGTTTTGTGTCAAGTCTCAGGGAGGCATCTTCCATTTCTGAGAGGACAGACCCATGTTCTCCATGGACGTCCGAAGCTGGTGGGAATAGGTAACTGTTTTAGAAAGAAGGTAGTGTGGTAGGTGTAGGGATTGGGGATAAAATGACGTTCAGTGCAGGATCACACACTAAATGCATTGTATTAATGTGGGGAGAGTTTTTTTCAAAGACTGACTCTCTGTCTCTCTCAATCAACATGTGAAGTGGGGGTGGGATGAGGGGAACTTCCGCAGAGGCTCTTAACCTATTGAGAATCATGTAATCCGAGTCAAAAAAAAACCATGGACTTTATCACCGTAACAGTGTCTGTTTAGAACATCATGAGTGACTGTCCATCCCCCTTAATGTTCAATGCAATCACCTCTTATTCTCTCACTGAGCTTCACTCACTGCTCATGGTGCCATCATCCCAGGGATGAGTCTGATGAAACTTGAGAGAAAGTCTATCCACACGCTCCCAAATACAGCCTCAACAACACTCTCAGGGATGATCGCAATAATCCTTTTCTCGCACTTAAACATCGCCGTTTGTTTCCTGTATAACAAAAGCCATTCTTTTTCTATGCACTATGGCTGACTTGGAATTTATAAGTTCCTTCCATCTGTACGTCAGCATCAATAAAGCCAGCACCAGAGATGCGTATGGAGATGTGCATCACTCTCGGGGATAATTTCAATGAGGTTGAATTCACCTAAACTAGGGGATGATCACCAACCTGAATAGAAATTAGCTGTAGGAAAACGGGAAACAGGCAGAAGAAGAGAGCTATCTTTACTTCTGTTCTTCTCTCACAGAATGTATGCAGCCCCTGGTCAGGGCAGCATGTTATGCCGACCTTGAACTGAGTGTTTGGTTCAGCTGTTCCACAGGACAGTAAAGAGTAAATCACATTCCCGTGGGGTTGTAGTGTTACAACATAGGATAAATTATCCTGCTTAATTTGAAACCAGCTGAAAATGTGTTGCTAGTTAAAGCACAGCAGGTCAGGCAGCATCTCAGGAATAGGAAATTCGACGTTTCGAGCATAAGCCCTTCTTCAGGAATGAAGAAGGGCTTATGCTCGAAACGTCGAATTTCCTATTCCTGAGATACTGCCTGACCTGCTGTGCTTTAACCAGCAACACGTTTTTATCTGTGATCTCCTGCATCTGCAGACCTCATTTTTTACACTAATTTAAAAACAACAGAGAAAAGATTTATCCACTGCAGTAATCTGTGTTAATTCTACAGTCCAATACTCTTTAAAGTAAATATTAACAACTTTATTTCTTAACGTATAACGAGGGATAATAGACGAATGACTATTTACAACTTCTTCCTCTAACCTATCTTTCACCTCCCCCCACCGATACTGGTCCGATTAGACTCCCAATTAGGATTTACAAAACGAAACTTCTTATCTCAAAACCAAGCAGCTTTCGGTTCTTCTTCATATTCCTGTCCTCTTTTCTTCTTTGGGATTCTGCTTTACCAGTTATTAATCAATAAAAATACCACGAGGAGAGCTATTTTTCAGGCAGTCTTTGCATGCTGGTAACTTGGCAGTTCTCCTCTCAGCTGTTCAATTTCCCACGGTCTTGTACCCCCAAATCATTGGATTTTGTCATTGACTTTTAGGATTCTCAATATACTAACTTCAATCCTGTTTGGAGGTGGGTATTTTGGGATATAATTTAAACTTTTTTGGCTGAATTTGTTTTTGTCTTGAGAGAATGAGCTAATCGATTTTTTCGACCAAATGTTACATTAAATATATTCTTCTGAACACTTGGTGCTGTCACGTAGTTATTGCTGGCTTTTAATTCTCTTAAAGGTGCAGTATACCCACATGTTCATCACAGAAGCCACACTGAAATCTGAATAGAAAAGAATGACACATTTACTTCCCTAAAGGACTTGCGGCAAGCAGATGCGCTTTCATAGCAAATGAAATTAGTTGCTTTTAAATTCCACCAATTTCCCTCATGAGATATAAACAGAATATTATTCTGTGGCTGGAGAGTATGATTCAATGGCTTGACCACCATAAACTGTCGTCCCATTTGTGCAGAGAACAAGTTAAACATCCTCAATAGTAATTATTTAGTGACGGACATATGGTTAGAAAAACATGAAACTGTTGCATTCAGATTAAACAAAGGCACAAATCATGGTTTATTCAGAAGATGCATTGAGACTGAGAACGAGACTGGGATATCATGGCGGTCGGATTGAATAAGATTGGTGAGTGGAGAGGAGATGGAGATATAAATCTGTGAGGATTATGGAGTTTGAGAACAGTCCTTCTCGCATATCAGTGAGCAATTTATAAATAGTAGCTTGATAGTTATAATTTATAAGGAAAGGAGGTTTTGTTTGGAACTGAAGACATTATCTTGCACTTTCCAAAATTTATATATCATGAGCAGAACTTCAGTTCAACCCAGTTTAGCAGACAAATATAATGACTTACCAGGAACACCAACTATAGCGAGGATGGGATAGTAACCACCTTGAATAATCCAAAGGATATCCTGGATCTGTGGTGCTAATGATATCCAATGCCAAGAAAGATAGAAAAGACCCTCGGATAAACTCCTGTCTGTTATTGAAATATTCCACTCTAATATTCTCAGATTCTGATACATTGTTGAACCATTCCAGTCGAATGATCTCAGATTCTGGTACATTGTTGGATCATTCCAGTCTAATGATCTCAGATTCTGATCCCTTGTTGTACCATTCCACTTTACTGATCTTAGATTCTGATTCACCATTAGAACATTCCAATCTAAGGTCCTCACATTCTGAACCATTATTCCAATATAATGTTCTCAGATTCTGATCTCTACTCCCCCTCTCTCTCTCGAGCTGCTGATCCCTGTTAGTACTGTCAGAGATGCTCCTACTCATACTATGGGATAACAGAACAGGATAACTGAAAAGAGCCCATTTATCATTCAATGATGGAAACTCTCCACTGGGATAATTAGGATCCACGGAGATTGACATTAATCACAGTCACTGAACAAATAGCTCCAGTTAACCCCTTTCAATTTAATATTGATTTTATTAAAATTCAAAAGAACGTTTAAAATTTACACATTTGGCATGGGATATGTGGGGGTGGCTGAGGAAGGAATATTGGAGATGGTAGATCGAATGCGTGCAATCATTCAATCAGCCTTGGATATGGGAGTAACGTCAAAGGATTGTCAGAACATAAACAAGTTTCTCCGTTTATAAATGGAAACATACAGTCTGTAACCACTGATCAGTAATTATAATGTCAGTAACATATGGAGAGACCTTTTCTAGTCCAGAATCAGACAGGAAAATGTGCCTACGACAGCATGAGTGATAACGGACAAATGACATGGATATGTTAACAGAGAATATGATGTGACACACAATTCAGATGGTTATTCGAGGATCAGAGAGGGCAGGTGGGGTCATGCTGTTCATGTTATCGATGTCAATCAAATGTGATTAAGTACCATTGGATTTCACTTGCAGTCTGATTATGATGTTGGGGACATGGCTGTTGAGGCTGGAGTGAGGGAACATGATATTTCCCAGTCATAGTAGTGAAATGGTACTCTTCGTAAAACATTTGAAGATCAAATTCAAGGATACAACTCCAATGTGGAATGAGGAGAGCCAATATTAAACAGAAATTTGGCCATTCAGCCCATTGAGCCTGCTCCGCCATTCAATGTTAAGCTTCTCAACCCCATTCTACCGCTTTCTACCTGTAACCCTTGATCCCCTTTACAGTCAAGAACCTATCTGTCTCACTCTTAAATGTACTCAATGATCTGGACTCGACCGTCCTCTGTGGCAGTGAATTCCATCGATTCACCGCTCTCTGGCTGAAGAGGTTTCTCTTTATCTCTGTTTGAAAAGGTCTTCTCTTTACTATGTCCCTTCGGGTACTCGTCTCTCCTCCCATTGGATCTCTCTTCCTAAATCCACTCTCTCCCAGGTAATTTAGTATTCTGTAAGTTTCAATTAGACCTCCTCACATCTTTCTGAACTCTATCAAATAGAGACCCTGAGCCATCAAATATTCTTCATATGTTAAACTTTTTAATTCTCGTGAATCTCGTCTGAAAATACTCCAAGACCAGTACATCCTTCCTGGGATATGGGACCCAAAACTGCGCACAATAACCCAAATGTAGCATGACTGAAGCCATGTAGAGTTTTAGAAGTACATCCCTGCTTTTACATTGAAGCCTTCTTGAAATAAATGCCATCATTGTATTTGCTTTCCTAACTACTGACAAACTGGACGTTTATCTTTCAAGACACCTGGACTAGAACTCCCTAGTCTTTTTCACTTCAGACTTCTGAATTTGCTTGCCATTTAAAAAAATACTCCTTGCCTCTCGTCACCCTGGCAAAATGTTTTTCCACACTTTCCACATTGTTCTCCATCTCCTTTGCTCACTCTCCAAACCTGAGAAAATCTTCAGCAGTGAAAGTGAGGACCACAGATGCTGGAGATCAGAGTCAAAAAGTGTGGTCATAGTAAAGCAAAGCCTGTCAGTCAGCATCCGAGGAGCAGGAGATTCACGGTTCAGGCATTAAGCCTTCATCAGGAATGTTGGGTGGGCGGAAGGAGACAGAGAGATAAATGGGAGGTGCTGGGGCTGGGAGGAAGGTCGCTTGGAAGGCGACAGCTTGATGAATGTGGGTGGTGATGTGATAGGTCAGAGTGGAAGGTGGAGTGGATAGATAGGAAGGAGGATGGGCAGGTAGGACAGTTCAAGATGGCGGTTCTGAGTTGGAGGGTTTGATCTGGGATAAGGTGTAGGGAGAGATAATGAGGAAACTGGTGAAATTGTCCTGGATACCGTGTGTTTGGAGGGTCCCAAGACAGAAGATGATGCGTTCTTCCTTCAAACGTCAGGTGGCTAGAATTTGGCAGTGGAGGAGGCCAAAAACTTGCAAGGCCTTGGCGGAGTGGGAGTATTCAGCCGCAGGGCAGTGGGGTTGTTGGGTTTGTGTGTCCGAGAGTGTTCCCTGTACCATTCTACAAGTTGACGTCCTGTCTCGCCAATATAGAGGAGACCAGGAGCAATGGACAGACGGGAAGAAATGTTTGGATGTACAGGATGTCCTCTGCCTGATGTGGAAGGATCATTTGGGGCCTTCGGTGGAGGTGAGGAGGGAGGTGTTGGCACAGGTTTCATATTTCTTGCAATGGCAAGGTAAGGTGCCGGGAGTGGAAGGTGTCTTGGTGGAGGTGCATGCACCTAACGAGGGAGTTGTGAGGGAATGATCTCAGCAGTATGGTGATAGGGTTGGGGAGCCAAGTACCTCTCTGGTGCTCGCCTTCCATCCCACCAACCTCAGGATACAATGCATCATTCTGTTATTACATTCTCAGCGATATGTCTCTGATCTTGTATTCTAGCTCTCCTGAAATGAATGTTAACTTTGTATTTGCTTTTCTAACTGACAACTGAACCTGCACATTAACCACAAGAAGAGGACGATGACTCCAAACTCCTTTTGTGCTTCAGATTGCATGAAGCCTTTTAGAACATCGTGTCTGCCTGTATTCCGCCTACTGAAGTGCATAATCTCAGACGTTCCCATATTGTGTTCCATCTGCTATATGTTTTCCTAGTGTCCTAAACTGTCCTATTCTTTCTGCAGCCTCCTCACTTCCTCAATATCACCTGCCCATCCAATCATCATTGTATCATCTGCAAACTTAGTGAAACTCGTCAGGTCAGATGGTTTGTGTAAATGGCACTTCCTGACTACCTAAGGACAGTCCACCATTGAAAAGGCACAACAGTCAAGGTGCTTGACTCCATTCAGGTTAAAGCAGTGGCTTGACTGGAATTACATCTGCAAAGTCTTCATTCCTTGCACCACTGGCACTGAGAACCTGCATACCATTTTATTATGAATTTACCCCATTATGGTGACACAGAACTTGATGGCGCACGATCCCAGTCAATTAATGGCAAACTGCCTCAACGCTGACTGCGTGGTGCTCACAACAACCAATGTCACTGTGTGTTGATGATGACGGAGGGAGGTGGTGGAGGGGATGTCAATAATAAATGACGGTGTGCCTGTCACTAACTGGGAGCTGACACCAGCTCCAAAAGCCCCAGAATGTACCTGTGCCCGCTATCACCGCTGCAGGCATGATCAGTCTTCCAGTGAGTCAAATCAAAGAAAGTGGTGGGCCTGGACAGTGTTCTGGCTGAGCACTGTGTGGACCAACTGGCAGAGGTATTCACATAAAACTTCTGTCTCTGCCTCCTGAAACGGAAGTCCCAACCTGATTCAAGAAGGCCATCATCATTCTCGTAAGTGAGAAAGCACATGGAACGCGCCCTTAAAGACTATCGCCTATTGGTTCTGACCTCAATCATCATGAAGTCATTCGAAAGGCTGGTTATCACCTCCAGTCTCCCAACCTGCCCTATAATTTGCCTGCTGATGTACCGGGTTCACAACAGATGCCATATCCGAACCCTGCATGCATCTCTGGAACATTTGGACAACAAGGACACCTACACCAGACTCCTGCTCAGTGACTAAAGCTCCACCTTCAAAATCATTATCCCTTACATACTAATCACAAAACTCCACTACCTTGGTCTCGGTTCAACACTCTGCTACTGGATCCTCAGGTTTCTGACTGACAGGCCACAATCAGCGAAGATAAGTAAAAGCACCTCCTCCACAATAACACTCAACACTGGAGCTCCTGAAGAATGTGTCCTCAACACTCGACAATACTCCCTGTACGCCCACGGCTGCGCCCTTAACCCTTACTAGACTCCCTGTACATCCACAGCTGTGCCCTCAGCCCCCTACTGTACTCCTGGTACACACATAGTGGTGTCCCTCAGCCCCCTACTGTACTCCCTTTACACACACGGCTGTGTCCTTAGCCCCCTACTGTACTCCCTGTACTTCCATGGTTGTGTCCCTCAGCCCCCTGCTGTACTCCCTGTACACCCACAGTTGTGTCCTCAGCCTCCGACTGTACTCCCTGTAACACCCACCGCTGTGTCCCTCAGCCCGCTACTGTACTCCCTGTACTCCCATGGTTGTGTCCCTCAGTCCCTTACTGTACTTCCTGTACACACACGGCTGTGTCCCTCAGCCCCCTACTGTACTCCCTGTACACCTTCGGCTGTGTTGTTAAATTCCAAACAACCCCAGCTGCAAATTCGCTGATGACATCATGAAATCTGGAGGGATATCAAACAACGATGAGTCAGAATACAAAAAGCAGATCAAGGGCTTGGTGGCATGGTGTAATGATAACCCTCTCTCTCAAATTCGACAATAGTAAGGAACTGATCATTGACTTCAGTAAAAGAAAGGAGGGGACCACGCATTCAACTACACTAACAGTTGAGGGAAGTGTAGGGCATCAAGTCCTTTGGAGTGACGATAACTGACAACCTACCCTGGACTTCTCACATAGGTCTGACGGTCGGGAAGGTTCAACAACGCTTCTGCTTTCTCACGTGACTCAGGAAATTTAGCATGCACTACTTCTACAGATGCACTATTGTCAGCGGACTGTCCAGGTGTGTAACGGCCTGGTACAGCAACGCTCTGCCCAGGATAATTAGAAACTACAGGAGATTGTGTTCACAGCCCAGACCATGACTGACTCCAATCTCCCAACCATTGACTCTATTTACACGGCTCGTTGCCGCAGAAAGACTGCCAACTTCTATCCCAGATTACTGAGTGAAGGGAGTCAGGAAATAGTTGCTGCCTTAACAGATATGTTAGTAGCATCCGTGAACAGAACTGAGGTCCCGAAGAACTGGAAAATTGCTAATCCCTTTGTTTAAGAAGAGTAGCACGAATAATCCAGTTAATTATTGACCAGTGAGCCTGTTATCAGGGATATGGAAGCTGCGAGAGAAGGTACTGAGGAATAGGATCTATTCTCATTTGGATGAATAAAGTCTTGTCAGTGGCAGTCAACATGTTTTGGCAGGGAAGGTCATGTCTTACCAACTTAATAGAATTCTTTAAGGTCCAGGGTGTGCTCGCTATGTGGATAAAGAACTGGCTGGGTAACAAGAGACAGAGAGTAGTAGGGGAAGGGAGTTTCTTGAAATGGAGAACTGGGACCAGTGGTGTTCTATTTAAGATGTTTCTGGAAAGATACATGAATGGGCAGGGAAAAAAGGGATGCAGACCCTTAGAAAATAGGTGACAAGATTAGATAGAGGATTTGGATTGGCGCACGCTTGGACCATCGAATGGCCTGTACCTGTACTGGAATGTTTTTTGTTCTAACATTACCAACGACCCATCGCATGTCTGTAAAGACTTCCCACAACCTCTTCCATCAGGCTAAAAGATACAGAAGCTTGAAAGCACAGAACCATAAGTTCAGGAACAGCTTCTTCATCCTGTTATTAGACTGATGAATGGACTCTCTAATCTCAGATAATGCTGATCTTGTTCATGTTGATCTCGCCTATTGCACGCCCTGTGCAGCGTAACCTATATGCCTCTCAGATATGTTATACAACCGTCGTTCTGTACATTCTTGCTAACTATGATCTGCCTGGATGTGTTGCTACACGTCAAAATAAATCCTCACCTCCCTCCTTCCAGCTCCCTCCATTGCTCATGCCCAGCTCTCTCTGGTCATCACCCCCGCTCCTCCAATTTCCCACCCCCAGTTCACCGTGGCCTTTGTCTCTCAATGTTTCTCTCACACTGTCTGATTCCCTCTGCTTTCCTTCTCTCTTTCTTCTGCTTCTTCCCTGAACCTATTATCTTCCCTTCTCCCTGCCCATGTGACTGCCTATTTCCTTGTTTTGCTTCCTTTCTCTCTTAGACTTACTGCCAATCTGTTTGCCTCACTGTGTTCTCTCTCTCTCCTTCCTTACGTGTCTGTCTTTTCCTCCCTCGTTGTGATGGTGATGACTAATCTATTCGTTTGAAGAAGTTGATGGCTCATTGGTTCGATGTTGGCAATGCAATTAACTCAATTGGGTTTTGGTATCGTGGACATAATTTAAATTTGTTGTCAAAACAGCGACAAGAATGTGGGTATCCATTTAACAGCCAATTGTTAACATCGAACTATTTTGGAACTGCCCATCTCCCAGTACTCTGTATACTGACTGCTTAACGCATTCTATCGGCGTGTATAATGGCCGAACATGGTAACGGCGCAGGACGATAAGATACTACAAACGGTTGTGTGCGCAGCCCAGACCATCACGGAAGTGAACCTTCCGTCCATTTATACTTGTCATTATCGCAGAAAGGCTGGCAACATTAAAGATCTCTCCCAAACCGGTAATGATCTCCTACAACCTCTTCCAAAAGGGAGGAGACACAGAGGTTTGAAAACATGGACCAGCATGCTCAGGAACACTTCCTTCCCTACCATTATTAGACGGACGAATTGACATCTCTAACTTTTCAAATAATATTAATCTTGCTAATGTCGGTATTGCTTTGCCCACCTCCTGTGAAGCTGTAACCATGTGTGCCTCACTCTGTCCAAGGACCCTATGATCTCTGTTTTCTTGTTTACTATCATGTGCCTGCACTACATGCAAATCAAATATATCCATTGTGCATTTGTCTAAAATAAATCAAATCAAATCAGATCAAACAGGTGGACTGCAGTGGCTCAAGGTCTTCTCAAGGGCAACATGGAAAGTGAATAATGGTGGTCCCGTCAGAGATACCCATATCCCATTAACAAATATAAGAAAATGACCACACTCAGGTATCAAATCGATTTAAGCATGATCTTAGATATATACAGGTATCCCTCGGTATCAGAAAGTAGAATGTTCCTTAGAAACTGTTCGCAAGTTGATATGGTGTAAAGTGCAGTAGCACTAATTTGTATGAGAAAAATTTCGGCTTTCTTCGTAAAAGTGAAAATCCTCTTCGGATTTCTTTTGGTTAGCGAAACAAAGTCCAAATGTAGGTCATTCGGAAAGGGAAGTGGTGAAAAGCCAACTTTTGAAAAGCATGATATTCAGGATAATGGGATAAGTGAAAAGTTAATGAACTGAATCTCACATTTTATTTCCACCCCAGTTGATCATCATTCTCTTTGTTTGCTCTTTTTCTTCTATATCTCTCTTTCTCTATTGATACCTTCCACCCCCTTCAAATAACACTTCCCAGTCAACGGTATTAATCACACTCTTTTCAAGCTGCTTTCAGTTCAGGAAAGTTCCCCAGCACTTTGTGTTCGTTTCTTTGCATTTATTTCTATAATTTCAGATTTACAGCATCATCCTTTATTTGATCTCACCTTCAATTTTGTTATTTCGTGTGCAGCATTTGGTACCATCACTAGTTGCCCTGACTCTGAGGCCATTCCGCAATCCAATATAAAGTTTAGCAGATTGCCATGGGTCTCAAGCCACAATTTACCCAGACCGGGTAATAACATTAGATTTCTTTACTGAAGGTGATCAGTGAAACAGGAAGGTTTCCAGACAAAATGTTACTTTTATATTGTTTTTCATGAAATTCACTTTTATTCCAATTCTTATCATTTTTATTTATGTTCTGTCATTAGCTGTGGTAGGACTTGAAACAAATCACTTAAAACAATATCTTTCGTTTAATAAGCTGTGCTCCTGAATTACATCCATCGACATTCCTACATTCATACATTGTCCTAATCATGAAGTAACGTCCGAGACAAGAACAATTTTGTGATTGAAATATTTGTAATTGACAAAGTGGCCAGAAGAGAACTTGAAACATTAAGTCTAAATTTTACCAACGTGCAGCCAATGGTTTGTTCAGCAACAGCACTGACACAGAGATGAAGATCAGGGAGTGAACAGGTTTGGTGACAGAGAGAACACGAGACATAAATCAGTTCAGGGCAAAAAGAGATCTCGAGATTGTTCACAGACGTTTGTGAGGGAGTGGTCTGCCATTCATGGGTAATGAATGGAGATTGCAATTGACACTGAAGACAATAGTTTCTTTCTCTGACAAATATAGATCACAGAAATTGCCAAGAAGTTCAAACTTGGTTATACGATTAATGAATGGACCGAGGTAGAGAACACCAACAATAGCGAGAATAGGTTAGTAGCACACCCTTCACCCCGCCCAGAATAATCATCAGCACTGCTGATATCCGATATGGTAGAAATTCCTAATAGGGGAAATCTTGAAAAGACTCAAGGAAAGTCCCCTGTCCATTGTTGTAATATTCCAGTCTGCTATTCCCAGATTCAGATCTGTCCTCTCTCCGTCCACACAGCTGTTGATCTCTGTTATTGTTGGAATTGATGCATCTGCTCCTACGCTGGGATAGCACAGTGAATGAAGACCCTCACCAGTAGGAGGGGCAAACCCTGCAGTGACACATATACATTGCATGGAGACTGACATTAATCACAGTTACTGAGCAAACAGTCCCAGCTTTCAACACAGTACATTCAGTTTACAATATAACTGGACTGGACTACGTGTTGACATTGCTGGCTATTAGTCACATCTCCCATCACCAATTGCTCTAGTGAAGTCAGTTGTGAGGGAGAATGATGGATGTTATCTTTTCGATGGTCTTGCTCTGTTGTCCGTTTACTTTGCTGTAACCTCTCTCCCCAAATCCCTCCACACACCCCCCCCCCCACCCCAAATACACAGCCAGGATGTTGTTATTGTGCTGATCTCTCCTCCACGGGAACAAATGCTAACGAATAGATTGTCATTAGGCACAGTCACCCTGAACATAGACAGGAAGTGTGGACTTCTCTGAATGTTCCTCTCATTGCTCTAGTAAGGCAACTTTGGAACTTCCATAAGGAATATGCTTCAGTAATTAATTTATACAAATTGACAAACTTCTAAATGCAGTTTTATTTGCTGTAAAACAGTATTTTCTTTTGCACATTTTGGCCTCACTCCAAAACCAAAGTGGTAATTACAATGAACTTATACATTAAGACTTATGAATTAATGAGTCAGGTTTGAATGAACATTACATAGGCTGCGAGATAGGGCGGAATGGGGGCAGTGGCTGCGGAGACTGTATGGGGAATACAATGATATTCCCCAGTCGTCATCACTCTTTCTGACAGACAGAATGAAGTCTAATGCACAACAGGGAAACAGCTAACATTTGGGAGATGTAATGCTGAATGACAATGTGATCTGAACAGGATAATTTTAAATGTGATAAAATGAGTAATATTTTAAATACAAACCATTTAATCTTTAGGGATACAGATTAAGTAGAGTCACTGGACCTGAAACATTAATTTTGATTTCTCTTCACAGATACTGCCAGGCCTGCTGAGCTTGCCCTCTAAATTCTGTTTTTTTGTTGTTTAAGTTTGATCATATTATTCATATCAGACTGGATACTTACAATTAAAAGCAGACACTAATCACAAAATATGAAGAGCTATGGGGACAATACAGGAGACTAACAGTAGAGATACAGTCATTCCAAGCTGGAAGAGACAATGGGCTGCGTTTCCCCCCCTTTTGCTGTAATTAATTCTGTGATATGTAATCAAAGCCTTTGGAGAGGGGGTAGACAAGCTAGTTCAATGAAGGATACAGATTGCTCCACCATCAATAATCTATTCCTAATATCTCATTAAATTACAGCTGGCTCTGAAATTTCTTTTCAAACAAAGTGGAGTTCTTGAGATTTACATGATAATCAGAAAAAATATTCTTTCTTTCGTTTGAATCTTAAAGAAGAAACAGATTTCGGCCGTAACACAGGTGTCCCAGACACACCAACTATAATAGGATCCGGAAAGGACGATATTGTCCATATATAACCAAATTCAGCATGTAGCCCTGTCAAGAAACATGAAATATAGTGATACAGAAACATGAAATACAAACAGAAAGTGATGGAGAAACGCAACAGATGAGGAAGTAACTGCAGAGAGAAACAGAGTTAACATATCGAATAAGATGTGACACTGTTATGAAAAAGTCATATTGAAATCACAGATTAATTCTGTGTATCTCTGCTCAGAGGGTGCCAGACCTGCTGAGTTTCCCTCTATCGATTTCTTTTTCTTTCTGAACTGTAACAAATTGACTGATCTGAAGGATATAAGCAAAGCTACTATCTCAGTTGAATCTCGAGTAATGTATTATGGACATTAAATGAGAAATTATAAAGTTACTATGTTTCATGGGGCTGTAAATATCGATGACGTATTGCATTGTGAGACAAAACCATTGTGAGACACTGTCTTTTGCGTAGGTACATCATGGACATTCTGTGCAGTGGTCACCCAGTCTACCTTTAGTTTCCTCAATGTAGAGCAGACCACAATGTGAGCAGCGAATGTAGGAGAACGGATGGTGGGAAATGTTTGTAGGATGCTGCTTCACCTGGGAGGTATGTTTGGCCCCTTGGATAGTGAGGAGGAAGGATGTAAATGGGAAATGTAACATCTCCAGCAGGGGAAAGTGAAGTGGACTTGTGGTGGGTGGTGAGGAGGGAGGTGTTGGGCGAGAATAACGAGCGGACCAGGATGTCCTGGAGGAAATTGTCCTTCAGAAGGCGGAAAAGGGAGAGGAGGCAAATATGTGTCTGGTGGTGGCATCGCGCTGGAGGTGGGGGAAATGCAGACTGATGATCCTCTGCATATGAATGCCGGTGGGAGGGTAGGTAAGGACAAGGGGAACTCTAACGCTGTTGCAGGAGGTACGAAAAAGGCTGAGGGTAGAAGTGCAGGAGGTGGGTCGGAACTGGTCGGAACTGTCCTGTCAATAACAGAGCTGGGGAATTCTCGGGTGAGGAAGAAGGTGGACATTTCGAGGCCACATTTTTGTAGTTGACATCATCAGAAGCAATGTGGTGGAGACGGAGAAACTGAGAGAATGGAATGGAGCCTTTGCAGGAAACAGGGTGTGAGGATGTATACTCCAGGTAGTTCTGGGATATGGTGGGTTAATACTGGATATCAGTGACTGGTCTATCCTCAGAAATAGAAGCAGAGATGTCGAGGAAAGGAAGGGATGAGTCAGAGGTAGATCAGGTGAAAGTGAGAGAGAGAGGTGCAAATTGGAAATTATGAACTTTTCCAATTCTGGAGAAGAGAGAGGAGCAGCAGCGATGATATCATCTATGTATCGGAGAAAGAGTTGTGGATGTGGGCTGGAATAGAATGGAACAAGGAATGATCAATGTACCCCATGAAGAAACAGCTATAACATAGGCCCACGTATGTATCCATGCACCCCCTCTATATGGCAGGAGCAGGCTGAAGCAATGGGTCTGCATGGGCAGTTCTGTTTGGGGAATTTCAGGAGGAGATAAAAGCGAACTCTGCTATCAGAGGACCTTCAGCTTCGGGACTGTTAGGTGGGGTGAGTGTGTGTGCTTTTGGTGGCGGAGGGGGGGGGGGGCGAGTGAGTGTGAATCTCCAGATGAAATGTGGTCATATTTAGTTAATAAAATAACCTGATGTGCCATGGCAGGGTTATGGATCAGCAGGTGATATGTGGAGGTGACTGAAAGTTGGCACTCAGCCTCTGAAATGTAGAGGTGAGTCCACCAGACTACAGCAGACCACCCTTATTGGAACAGGCTGAATAACATAGTCAGGGTTGGATAGAAGCATACAGCGTACAGTCTGTTCCGAGGGAGATAGGTTGGATAGGGTGAGGGGGATACGGAGAAATTAAGACAACCAAACTCACATGGAGCAGTCTCAATGAACAGATTGAGTTCAAGTAAACGCCAGAGGAATGGTTCCAGGTGGAGGGAGAGTGTTGAAGCTGGGTGAATGGTATATGGAATGGGGTGTGTACTCTTGCACAAAGAAATGGACACTGAGAGAAGATGGTGGAAGAGGAGTTCAACATTATGTCGTGCCTGAAATTCATTAAATTGGGGGAACAGAGGGATAAAACTGGGATCTTTGCCGAGTACAGAACATTCAGCATTAGAGAGTGGAAGGTTAGGAGGGATGGTGAATACACGACAGGAGGTCGGCTTGGGGGAGGAGATGGACTCAGATTGCAGGACATGGGTGGGGTGGCATCTTCCAAAGGCTCATAGGCATCTCTAAGTTCTTCCATCTTGTGGGTCTCGTATATCTGGTGAGCATGGCAAATGAGCTGGAGATTGAAGTAGAATTGGGGAATGGTGCAGCCTTGAGCCAATGCGATGTGATGCTGTTGTACAGAGAAAATGTTGATCTCAGTGGCAACGGCACCGCACGACCAGTCCTCAGAAAGTAAATGATTGAAAATAATCAGAATCATTATCTTATTTTAAACTTTTGATTTCATTGGAGTGATACCCAACCAGCAAGGTCTTACTTTTCTGAGATTTTAGACCAAATTGTGAAAACTGAATGTATCTTGATGTTAATAATAAGACAAATCCATCCATGGTTTTGCAAGGCACGAGCAAGGGCAGAGTTTATTTGTCATTCCCAATAGCTCTAGGGAAGGTGTTATTATTCATTGAGGAAATTACCAGCACAGAATTTCCTCCGATTCCCGCAGTTGACCGCAGTTTCCTGAGGTCAATGATGCTACATGAGTCAAATACTACTTTGATGGCACCTCAACTGACATTGGAAAATCAGTTAAAATACAAAAGAGAAAAGGAGTAGAACACGGCTTATTGAATAATGTGGTCACTGTCCTCGCAACGTTTAAGGACAAACAGATGCATGGACTTCTGATTCTGAGGAGAGGTGTTTCCTATTTGGGATGAGGCTGTTTGGTGAAGCGCTGTGACAGAGAGACAGAAAACAGTTCCACTCTCTATGGGGAAAAGAAAACACCCTTTTCACGGTACATTACACAGTGACAGACATACACTATTGTCTGTTCCTATTGGGCATTGAGCATCTCAATCTCATCATTCACTGATAACCAATAGCAACACAGAAGTCAGCAGCTCCCATCCAGTGGAAAGCTAAAAGGGTAAGGGATGGCCAGTGGAAGTCGGAGTAACTAGGGAACTGGTGTCACTTACAGTGGGAATGGCAGAAAAAAGATGTGAAGAGATATTATCAGTGGAAGAGTATGTGCAACAGAAGGGGTAATGCAAGGGAAGTAGGAGTGTAAAGAAAGAGTAGGAAGGGGAGGAAGAATGGCTAATGAAGTTTTAGTGACTGTGAAAAGCTTGTTTTTGGAAAAGTGAGGTTGGATGAAAACCACCAAGGTTCAGGAAAATTGGGATCTGATTCCATTGAAAATTAAGATTTGATGTACTTATTTTTCTACCTCTTGATTCTTTACCAGATTGTACATTCACTCTGTAGTTTTGTATCTCCATCAAATGCGGGTGACGTGTTTCTTTCACCCCTGGTGTTGTGTCTCAACATTTTTGAATTTTATAACGGTTTGTATTTGCTTCCAAGGTAGACATGAGAATATGATTTGATCTCCTGCAGTTTGACCATAACATGGAATTTAATTGAATATTTATCCTCATCACGTTAGCTGATTCAAGCAATGAATCAGTTTCCATCCTGCAGATGAAAAATTTCTTCAGTTTTCACTATTGTTACAAAAGACAGTGCCACACAAAAAGTTAATGTTACAGTGAAAGGTGCCAGACCATAGTTCATCCTAAACAAGCTTTATGACTAAGACATGCTGAGGGACAGAGTGTAAAAGTTGAATTTAACTTTGTGGCGAAAATGGTATTTGCAGCACCCTCATAATGGGTGTTAACTACATCACTCTGTAAATTCCCCAAAATAAGAACAACAAGAGACTAGAATTCTTAATTTTCCTTTGTAAATAACATGTGGAGAACAGGAAGGAAATCAAGATTTGTTTGTGATGTTCATAAATGATGACGGTGAGAATGTGGAAGATGGATGGAAGTGGAATAATGACTAATGTTGGGGATGACACAAAGATAAGCTGGGTGCTTCACAGTGAGGAGGACAGGATTAGGCTACAGGACGATATAAACAGATGATTTCCACATCCAGATTCATGGCTGATGAAATTTAACACTGATAAATGTGAGATGATGCACATTTGAATTAACAAGACAAGTGAGTACTCAAACTTTGAAGGGCGAGGGCTAAACTTGCTCCTTTTTTCTTTGCAGCAGGGAAGGTTGAGGAGGGAACATGGTACAGGTATACAAGAGAATAAAGAGTATGGAAAGGATGAACAGACAGCAGCTGTTTCCCTTACTCTAACGGTCAAAAACAAAAGGAAACATACTTAAAGTAAAAGGCAGGGGATTGAGAGGGGATTTCTGGAGTCTGTATTGAACTGAGAGGGTGGCACAGACATAGAATATAAAGTTCCTATGTGTGGAAACAGGCTCTTCGGCTCAAAATATCCACACTGACCCTCCAAATAGAATCCGACCCAAACACATTCCTCCTATATTTACCCCTGACTAATGTACCTAACCTACATATCTCTGAACACTTTGGGCAATTTAGCATGGCCAATACATTTATCCTGCACATCTTTGGATTGTGGGAGGAAATCGGAGTACATACAGGATTCCCACGCGGATATGGGGGGAAATGTGCAAAATCCATACAGGCAGTTACCCAAAGCTGGAATCAAACCTGTGTCCCCAGTGCTCTAAGACAGGCGTGCTAACCACTAAGCCACATTTCTGCCCCTAATAACACGTGCCTGGAATGCATTTCCTAGGCGGGTGATTGATCAGGTAATCTCACAAACTTTAATAAAAAAGCCTTTGGATATGCACTTGGAGGTGCAGGCTCGCATTTTCATTCAATGATTCTATGTGGTGGCAGCCATGAACACTCTGATATATTCTAAAGCAATTACTAATGGCAGTTCCTAGTTTGTTCCATTGACTGTACTCAGTAAGTTAACCTCCAGTGAAGTGGTCGTGTTATCTCCCACGTTCTATTTAAATGTTTCGGTTTCCTTGAGTTGGTAATGTAATTTCTGGTGTCGATGATGTCATTTCCTGTCCTTTTTCTCAGAGGATGGTAGATGGAGTCAAAACTGATGTGTTTGTTGATGGAGTTCCAGTTGGAATGCCATCTTTCCAGGAATTTTTGTGCTTGTCCCTGATTGGCCTGTCCTCGGATGGATATGCAGACCTAGTCAAAGTGGCGTACTTCCTCATCAGTACGTAAGACATTCGTATTGGGATCATGTCTTTCGTAGCTAGTTGATGTTCATATATCCTGGAGACTAGTTTTCTGCTTGTTTTTCCGTTGTAGTGTTTGTTAAAGTTCTTGCAAGGGTTATTGTTCCTGGAGCAGAACAGACAAAGATGTGAATTTATTGCGGTGCTCAAAGGTATGAAAAATGTTGCAGAGTAGAAAAAGAATACTCTATTAATAGGCATTATAGCATCAAGGAATTCGAATTTCAAGGTTGTCAGTAAAAGAGCTAGAAGTGAAATAAGGAAAAACGTCTTTAGTTAGAGAGTTGTTACGAATTGGAATTGACCGGCTGGGAAAGTTGTGGATGAAGATTCGAAAGAGAACTGGATATATATTTAGAAATTATTAATCTAACGGGCAACAGAGAGAGGGCTGGCAAATGGGAGGTGCTTGAGAGATATTTTTGGAGCTGATGCATACATAATGGCCAATGGCTTCCTCCTGTACTTTAAAGTTTTATATTCTATCATGTGTCAGCTGTGAATAAAAGTCAGTATCCAATTATGTCACTGTGTAAATGCTCAAAATTATCTGATTATTTGGTGCAGCATAAGCATTTAAAATGCAAGTATTGCAAGGTCAGCTTCATTATGAAGTCTAATTATTACTCAGAACATGAATATTTTACATGTTGTATTCCCATTACGAAAACAAATATATCATTGCTTTGGCACAAAACTCTTTAGAAAGTTCTGACTTTTCACTGACACAATATTATGTTCGCTGCTTTTTTTCATTCTCCACGTTTCATATTAAACATCATTCATTCTAAAAATTGGAATTTTTCAAATTATTATTCACTAAAATTTGATAACACAAATAATTTATTTAGTTTAATATTCACAGTGCATGTAGAATAATTGCCATTTTTAAATTGCTGGCAAATAGCTGAAGATCGTACATTTCAGTGAGAAATTAAACTGATTGATTTCATATAAATGTATAAGAACGCTGATTCTATTTGTATGCTCAGTCATTTGCTCACTCTGAACATGTAATCATTCAGAAGCCAACCACTTTAAAAATATTGGCGTGGCAAAACATTGCTTTGAATCCTGACATTGAATATCTAATTCTGATCACCACAAGAGTTATGCTCTTTCTTCGATAAAATAAAATGTATATACTTTATTTCAATGTTAGAAAATCTTGACAACAGTTTATATTTCATTTCCATAAATAGAGAATCAACATAATTGATTGAAAAGATTCTAGTTCAGTTGAATGATTATCGTTCACATTTTATTTTTGCCCAATTCATGAAATACAGCAAACCCCGACTATTGTTCGGCTCTGCAAACTCACCACCTTGCAATGAGCTATGCTGAAAATTGCGTCAAATAGATCTGAAATCATTTACACTGTTATTGGAACTCACAGCTGCCTGAGATACATGGACTCAGTTGCCTTTTACAAAATCTGTACATTGAGTTTCTAACTTGGTTCGGGGCAGTCAGTCAAGCATTACTTCAAAACAAATAATTTGGAATCCACCTTGGGCAGAGGGAGAACCTGCCGACAGACTATCGCTGGTCTCAGTGTCGGTACAAATATTGTCCAGGTTAAATACTAATGGCTGATCAGCAATCAAGTTTTAAAATTCATCTTCAGTCAGACCCTGGCCCAGAGAGCAGACGTGTTGACATGGAGAGCCAGAATCACACCATACAAGTTACCTATGGTGATGAAATCCGACCTGCCTCCAAGATTCCATACACCTGCACCCCGGGTGAAGACGTTAACAAGTTGACAATCTATTGCAGTGCCTTGTGTGTCACAAAGAAACCTCTAAAGCCATATCGAATACATGTCACCTTCACATCTCCAGTATCAAAATAAATGTGTACATCTCGGTGAATGGTCAGAGATTACTACATGGGTCACACAGTAGAATGGATGTGAAGTAACCAGCAGCAAACGGTAATCCAAAAATCACATGAATAACTGAACTTCGCGGATTCTGTCTGGTCTAAGTAATCACACATATTATACTGGCTTTCAGGTGACTGGAACAATGCACACCAAACGGGAGGTTTTGGCCTTACACCCCTCCAAAGCTTCCTGATCTCACACACATCACTCCCTCACACATTCAAAAATTGATGACAATCCACAAGCTGGGTGAAACTGGAAACACAGAACAGTGCAGAACAGTGCAGCACTGTACAGGCCCTTCAGTCTTTGACGTTCTGTCGAACTTTGATCCTACTCTAAGATCAAACTAACCTACATACCTATCATTATACAATCATTCATGTGCCTATCCAATTATATATACCGAATATAGTTGACTTTACTACAACTGCTGGCTGTTCATTGTACATATCCACCCCTCTGTGAAAGAACCTACCTCTGACATCACCCCTAAACCTTCCTTCAATTACCTTAAAATCATACCCTGTCGAGAGTCATTTCCACCCTGGCAGAAAGTAAATGGCTATCCACTCTATCTATCTGTCTCATCATCTTGAACAACCCTATCAAGTCACCTTCCATTCTTCTTCGTTCCAATGAGGAAAACACACTAGCTCCCTCAAATTTTCTTTGTAAGACATGCCCTCCAGTCCAGGCAGCATCTTGATAAATCTCCTCAGCACCCTCACCAAAGCTTCCACATCTTTCCTATAACGAAGCAAACAGAGCTGATCACAATATTCTAAGTTGGTCTCAACAGGGCTCCTCAGAGTAGCAGAATAACATCGCAGCTGTTAAACTCAATCACTCGGCTAATGAACAAATCAAACACATCCTTAACAACCCTACTAACCTGGGTAGCAACTTTGTGGGAGCTATGTCATGTACCATATGATCCCCCTGTTGCTCCACAATGGAAAAATCCTGCCTTTAACCCTGTATTCTGTATTCAAATTCAATCTTCCAAAATGAATCGTATCCCACTTTTCATATTGAACATCGTCTGCCACTTCACAGCTGGGTACTGCATCCTGTCAATGTTCCTGTTGCAAACTACAATAGCCGTCCACTCTATTCACAGTTCCACCAACCTGTGTTACATCATCAAACTTACGAACCTACCCTTCCAATTCGTCATCCAAGTCATTTATGAAAATCACAAACAGCAGAGGTCCCAGAACCGATCCTTACGTAACACCACTGCTCACCTAGTTCCACACTGAATACATCCCATTTACCACCGCCCTCTGTATTCTATGGGTTAGCCAATTCTGTATCCAGGCAGATAGGTCTCCCTGTATACCATGCCTCCTTACATTCTGAATGAAACTACCAGGGGGAAGTTTATCAAACACCTTGTTAAAATACATGCACTCCGCATTCACTGCTCTACCTTCTTCAGTGTGCTTCATCCCATCCTCAAATAATCCAATAAGAGTTGTGAGGTATGACCTGCCCCTCATAAATCCATGCTAACTATTTCTAATCAAACCTTGTTTTTCCAGAATCCTCTCCAATAGTTTGCCCAATACTGATGTAAGACTGACTGGTTTGTCATTCTCAGGAAAATCCCTGTTTCTTTTCCTGAACAAGGGATTACAATCAACCGACACTACTCCAATGGAAAGTGAAGGCGCAAAGGCACAGAAATCTCTTCCCTCTCTTCCTTTAGTAACCTAGAGTATTTCCCATCTGGCCAAGGTATTTATCTATCCTTATGTTTGTACTTCAAACAGTCTGTATTTCACCTCAACTTTTTACTCCCTGTCCAATCAAAAGATTGATTGCTTTCCATTTCAGGGCTCTGTACAGTGCTGCCTTTCTGAGCAAGTATGGTTCCCTATATCCTGTGTATTATGGACTGGAAAACATGGGAAGCTTTGATTCTGCTTCTCCTCAGATGCTGCCTGACGGCTGTGCTTTTCCAGCGCCACAATTTTCGACGCTGATCACCAGTCCTCACTTTCTCCATTACTGAGGGCTGTCCCCTCTGCACACTGAGCAGGGAACTAATCAGCAGAAATTCATTGTATCTGGAGCTGACTGTTCAGTTCTGGAAAGTTGCATTTGATGAACACATTTACTAAAAATGAATTTCAAAATCAACAAATATTCATTCAGTCCCAGAGTTACAGTTTTGGTTCATGAATTGGACAGGTTGATGATGAACAGTGAATGACTGAAGAACTCTAGGTGCAGAGTATTCCAGGTGATATATCCCAGGTTGGATGTATTTTACCTTGATGCTGGTAATATTATCAGACAGACAGATGTGATAAGGAAATGGGGTGACACGTGGAAGTGTGACATTTTTGCCAATACAGAGATGTGTTTGAGGGAGGTCGGGGCTAACACCTCAATATTCTGTGGTACCAGCACAAGAGTCAGGACAGAAGACCGGGTAAAAGAGGAGGTGGTGTTGCCTTATTAATTATGGAGTTAGTTACTGTCGTAAGAAGGTACAATATCTTGAAATGATCTTCTAAAGAGGCTTGGTAGTTAGAGCTCAGGATCAAAACCATGACAGAAACACTGCTAGGGATATATTATAGACCCCCCAGATAAAGGAAAGTACGGGTGCAAGCATATAACCAAGTTATTGATGTGCGTAAAACAATAATAGGATAGTTATATTCAAGCATTTCAATTTCAAACATTCCTTCGGTCAGTGATAAATTTTTAAGAGGGGCAGGTGCTTTGAAACGTATTCCAAAGAGCTTCTTATATCAACACGGAGCATATACAACAAAGGGCAGAGTAGTGCTGGGCCTCACTGTGGGGAACGAAGTCAGTCAGCTGTTCCATGCAGAAGTGGGAGAGCATTATAGGACCAGTGAATGCGATATCACACATTCTGACTTTGCGAAGGAAAAGACCCCAAAAATGTTAGAAAAATAAGACCTTTTTGCATTGGGGAGACAGATTTTATGGAAAACAATGACAGGATCTGGCCAAAGTACAGTTGCTTCTGGGTGAAACTGGAGCAGAACAAGGTGAGGCGGGGGCAGGGGGAATCACTTGTTTAAAATTGAATTGATGACAGTGTCGGCCCAGCATGTTACACCGCAGATAAAATTTAGGAAAACAAGCCCAGTGAACCTCAGATGTCGACACAAATTCCGAACAGGATGAAAAGGGAAAGAGAAGCTTAAATCGGGTACCAAGTGAGCAGGTCAATGAAGGTCCGAAAAGAATATAGCAAGTGGAGGGCTAAACTTAAAAAGTCAGTGGAAAAGCAGAAGGAGGGGTGATAAAACATTAGCAAGTAAGATTAGCAAGAATCCACAGTCATTTTTTTTTTGGTTCATTAATGGGAAGAGGATAATGCGGGAAAGAATGGGAGTATTAGAGACTAAGGGGACAGCCTGTTCACAGTGCCAGAGAATATGTTAAACACACTCTACAAATCGGTCTTCAGTTTGGAGAAGCAGTTCCTGGATTCAGGGAGGGTGACCGTTTGACCCTTGAGCAAATTGACACAGGAGCTGAGGAAGAAGTGGAATTTTATGCGAGATAGAGTGGGTAAATCACCAGATTAAAGACCACCAAGTCTCACATCAGTGAGAGGGAAACAATTGTAGAAAATTTGGAGGACTGTTGAGGCTGGATCATTAAATACCTTCAAGGCTGAGACAGACAGATTTTTATACAAGCGTTACAGGGAAATCACAGGAAAGTGGAATGGGCGATTAACAAAATAAATATAACCTAATCGAAGGAAAAGCAGACTCAGTGAGTGGATAGACATATTATTGCCCCTACGTCTAATGGTGTTCTTTTCCAATAACCTTGTATTCACAAGAACATCAACCTCTCTAACTATGGAGTGAGACACAGTTTGGAATGCTATCGAAGGATTCAAGGAATTCATAAACGCAATACAAATGGACAGAAAGTATGAGAGTACTGCAATAACACGGATTGTCTGTTAGGGTGAGGATTTGCATCGACACAATCACCACTACCAGAAGAAAGACCTCAGCAATACACCCTCCAAGGCCAAGAGCAGACCTGTACTGGGGAACAGGTAGTCTGGGACCAGGTGTCAAGGAGTGCTGAAGGCCTAAACACTACATCACTGTCGTGTCTCCTTCCTTCCCTGACCAAGATTAAATGTGGAGGGGTAGGGAGACATGCCGTTGTAGCAGAGTAAGCAGGAAAGCTTTGACATGAGAGGCTTCGGACAGCTCAGATCAGCAAAATGTACAGGGAAACTCAAATAAAGTCCTTTTAACTTTATTGTTACAGCAGTCAAGATGGCATTTAGGGCAGTTGCACGCTCCATCTTGTGAGATGTGGTAGCTCAGGGAGAATTCAACCGTCCCTGATGGCTACACGTGTGGGTACTGCACCCAGCTTTAGCTCCTCGGAGACCGTGTTAGGGAGTGACGCTGGGCGGCAAGGTGGATCATGGGTTAGCACAGCTACCTCAGAGCACCAGTGACCAGGGTTCAAATCATGACTCGGGCAACAGTCTGTGTGGAGTTTGCACATTCTTCCCGTGTCTGCATTGGTTTCCTCTGGGTGCAGCGGTTTCCGCCCACAGTCCAAAGATGTGCAGGTTAGGTGAATTGGTCATGCTTAATTACCCGTAGTGTTGCGTGTGGGGGAGTGGGTCTGGGTGGGCTGCTCTTCGGTTGATCGGTGCGAACTTGTTGGACCGAAGGGCCTGTTTACACACTGTAGGTAAGCTCATCTAGGATGCACTGAGGGTCATCCGAGATACTGACAAATTCATAGACATGCCCCTAGTTATGTTTCTTTAATGACTGTAATATTCCAGCCCAACGTTCATCGTCCTGAGTTCATTAGCCTTATATGTCAGTCCTGTTGTATTTAAATGAACACAATTCAATCCAACAGGCTTTCCTTGCTTCCTGTCATGTTCCAGGCAGAGAGTAGATGGGCGACCACCATGAATGGGAGTAGGCAGGGATTGCAGGAATCCCCTGTGGCTATTACCCTCGAAAACAAGTAGACCATTTTGGATTGTTGGGGGCGATGTCCGTTCAGGGGAAAGCAACAGTTGCCAGGTTGGTGGTACTACCACTGACAGCGGGAAAGGGTAATGGTAAACAGGGTGTTAAAGTTAAGAGGGTCGATTTTTAATGGGACAGATCAGAGATTCTGTGGTCGCAAACAGGAATCCAAGATGGTGCATTACCTCCAACGTGCTAGGGTCCAGGATGTCTCCAGGTGGCTGCAGAACATTCTCAAGGGGGAGGGTGAGCAGAAGAAATCATTATGCACGTTGGCACAAATGATATCCGTAGAAATAGGGATGAGGTCCTGCAGAGTAATTACAGAGAGCTAGGAGAATCATTCTTTGAAAATACCTTGACAGTGATTATCTTCTGAGAGGGAGATTAACGTCAGAGACTTGCACTGAATGGGATTCCAATATCTTGGCGGCCAGTTTTGCTCGGGTTACGAGGGAGGGTTTAAACTAGATTGACAAGTGGTCATATCCTCAAGAGCAGGGAGGCAAGCGGAAGGAGATACAGTAATCAGAAATAGTAAGGTTAGGCTGGAAAACGACAGAGAGAAAGTAATGCATTTTGGATTAAATTGCATCTGTTTCAATGCACGAGGGCTGACAGGAAAGGCCGATGAACCCAGGGTGTGGATATGTAGGTGGGACTGGGAAATTATAGCCATTACAGAAATATGGCTAAGTGATGGAAAGGAATGACAGCTTAATGTGCTCGGGAACAGTTGATTTAGGTGAGACAGAGAGGGTGGAAGGAAGGGAGGGGGAGTTGCATTTCTGATTAAGGGGAATGCCACAGCAGTAATCAGAGATAAAATAACTGATGGATCGCCCAATGAGGCTTTGTGGGTGGAGTTAAGAAATAGGAATGGAATGGTGAGGTGTTGGGGTTGTAATATAGGCCCCCAAAGAGTCAACAGGAATGAGAGTAACAAATATGCAGGGAGAGAGGGGAAACCTGCAGGAGCAATAGAGTTATATTATTGGGGATTTTATTTTTCTAATACAGACGGGAACGGCCAGAGCATTAAGGGATTTGATGAGATCGAATCAGTTAAATGCATCAGGAAAATTTCCTCAACAGTATATAGTGTGTCCTACTCGGGAAGGGGCAAAACTCGAACTTTTCTTAGGAAATAGGGCTGGACAGGTGACTGAATTAATAGTGGAGGAGCACTTTGGGACCTGTAACGGTAGATCTATTAGTTTTCATATAGTTATGGAGAGGGACAAAACTGGTCCTCAGGTTCATGTTCGAACTTCCGGTGTGGCTCAAGTACAGGCAGCTGGGATCAAGGGAATCCCTGGAGATTTATAAGAGATACAGGAGTTCACTGAAGAAAGAAATCAGTCGGGTGAAAAGGGGACAAGAAAGAGCCTTGGCTGAGAAGATTAGGATGAATCCAAAAAGGTACTTAAATATATTAAAATAAAAAAAACAAAAACTGTAGAGAAAATAGGACCCATCGAAGACCAATGTGGACAAGTATGTGTGGAAC
This sequence comes from Hemiscyllium ocellatum, assembly GCF_020745735.1. Classification (NCBI taxonomy): domain Eukaryota; kingdom Metazoa; phylum Chordata; class Chondrichthyes; order Orectolobiformes; family Hemiscylliidae; genus Hemiscyllium; species Hemiscyllium ocellatum. Next base: position 664,068 of record NW_026868110.1, on the reverse strand, counting down.
TCTAAGAGATGGGAGAAATCCTCAATGAATATTTCTACTCTATGTTTACCGTGGAGAAAGACATGATGACTTCAGAACCAGAGGAAGTTAGTCGTGAAATCTTAGGGACAATCCATATCATAGTAGAGGAGATTTGGACGGACTAGAATGTTTGAAAGTGGATAAATCTCATAGTCCTTACCCGATATATCCAAGAACACCTCAAGTGGCTCCAGAAGAATTTTCGGCGACCCTGGACTATAATGTTGATCATCACTGACCACAGTGGACGTCCCGGAAGACTGGAGGGTAGCAAATGCCATGCCCTTATTCAAGGAGAACTGCACAAAAAAAAGCCTTGGAACTACAGTAGGTTTAGCATCCTTGGTAGGTAATTTACTTGAGAAGGTTCTGAGGGATAAGATGTACATGCATTTAGAAGGACAGGCTTTGATTAGGAATAGTAAGTGTGGCTTTGTGCGAGGAAGTTTGTGCTTGACAATTTTCTTAATGTAATTGGATGAAGTGACCAGGAAGATTGAATTGGGTAGGGAAGTAGACGTCGAAACATGTGACATTGGAAAAGCACAGCAGGTCAGGCAGCATTCGAGGGGCAAGAGATGTATGTTTCGGACATAAGCCCTTTATCAGTAAAGTCCAATACATCGATTCTCCTGTTCCTCTGATACTGCCTGACCCACCGTGTTTTTCCAGTGCCACACTTTTCGACACTAATCTCCAGCATCTGCAGAGCTATCTTTCTCCAAGATTTAGTCAATATGGATTTCAGTTACAGAAGAACAGAATGAGGCCTTTCAACCCCTGGAGCTTGATGTACAATTACAGGAGACGGCCAATAAGCCCCTCGGGCCTATAAAACTGTAAGCAGATCATGCAGCACCAGTATCCAGGTGCACAGCAACAGGATCAGCCTATTCAGCTACTTGAAATCAGTAACACAGGAAATGAAAGAGGCCGCAAAGTGACTGGACTATGGAGTATACTGGAATAAAACCAGGCTACATAGCCCATCAGACCTGCACTTCCATTCACTACGTCAGGGCTGATCTGCACTTGGCCGCAATTTCTCTTTTATGCCCAATGCTTTGTGGCCCTCAACTCTCTGATGCGTCAAAATCCATTGACACCCACGCGCACCCCCCAAACATTTCAGTGATTTGGCCTCCCCAACTGTCTGGTCCCAACCGTCACTACCCCCTGAGAGAAGGAAACACTCCCCACACATATAACAAGGCCTATTGACATGGATAGAAGATATGAACACATCGTAAAGTGACTGGCCCTGACATCATGGCAGTATTTAATTGAGCGAGATGTCAAGGAGACTGAAAAAAATTGAACTTGATGGGAATCAGTTGTAAACTCCCCACTGGTTGGATCATTCAGAACACAATGGGGCTGGTGGACATCAATCCTCCCAGTCCCTGGGTATCTCTGTGGGCAATCCTCAGGGTAGCTTCTTCAGCACAACCATCTTCAGCTGCTTCATCAATATCTTTCCCTCTGTCATACGATCAGAGGTGGGGATGTTCTGTGAAGATTATACAATGTTCAGAACAATGAGTCACCTTCCAAGGCACTCAGGTATCAAATCTGAACAACATTCAAGCTTGTGCTTCTAATGTAAAGGTAGCATTGATCAAAAGCACTGGTTAAAAGAAAGAGGAACTCCTTCAGCAACTCAGCTGGTTTCACAGTAATATAAGAAAGCCATTCCACCCATCTGATCTGTTGGAAAACAAGAGGCACAATGCGTTCACTCACTCCTGCCTATTACACAAGAAGACATTTTTTTTTAAAAAAAGAAACAGTAGATGTTGGAATCCAAAATACACACGCAGGAAGCTGGAAGAACAAAATAAGCAAGGCAGCATCAAGACATTGAGAAGTGAACGCCTTGGATATAATCATTCATCAGGACTGTAGATAGGAGTAAGGGAATCTATAGATAAAGTGGCCGGTGAGGGAGGAGGAGGCAGAGTGGCGAGGTGGGGGATAAGTGAACACAGATCATAGGTATCAGCGGCTTGGCGATGGGATGGCTGAGTCCAGTTGGTAGGTAGCTGGACAAAAGCTTGCTCAGAGGAATGGAAGAGAGGGAAGGGTCTGGGAAGGGAGTCAGGGGATTGGAAGGGAGGTTATTTGCAATTGGACAATTCAGTGTTGAGTCGCCGGGGTGTAGGCTACACAGGAGAAAGATGAGATCTTGTTCTTCCAAATCTGGTTCGTTGTGGCAATGGAGGAGGCCAAGGATGGCCATTTTGGAAAGGGACTGGGAAAGAGAATTGAAATAGGAGTAATTTAGCTAGGCTGACTACTACATTTTAAAACAGACAAAAACTTTGTTCATAAAATTACACAATGAAACACAAAGAACAGAATAAAGAATCACGACAGAATTCAACATATTCAACTAAACTTAATTATGCTGTTCCGAGCATACACAACTGTCCCAATAATCAAACTCCCAATTAAAACCAGTACAAACGTATCATATACTTCCAGGTTGAAATTGAAGGTCAGAAAAGAGAAAGAGTTTCCACACAGCTCCCAGATGAACTTCCCAGTTCAAAACTCAACTGAAAACTGCTCAGCTCAATTCAGCTCAGCTAGTTCATCTAAAACAGCTCAACACTCTCCGTTCATTATACTGGTCACATAAAGCATGACCACTTTGGCCTGAAGTCTCATCTGTTTTCATGTCAACAAAAGGCCTGTAAAAATCCTTTTCATCTCTGTACCAAACCAGACTGATAGGAGCTTGGCCCCGTTTTATTGTCCCTGCGAAAGAAACCAAGGATAGGGTCTCCTTGAGCCAAGGAACAGCTTTTTGACAAATAAGGGACTTGCTTTGTGACATGTCTCCCCCCACTGAAAAAAAAAGAACCATCAATGCTAAAAGATAACTGCATTTTTAACCCTTCAAACCCAGTTAGTAGTCTCAAAACAGACAGATACACTATGCTAACTGTAAACATTCAAACATGCACAAACCCTTTCAAATTCAGGCTGCAGTACACCCACCACCGAACACCTCTGTATTTCATTCGAGTCTCAATAACTCATCAGCTTTCATGCTTTCGCGACCTTCCACATGCACAATTGTCAGATTGAATGTCTGCAACAAGAAGTTCTATCTAAACAATCTAGCATTTTTGTCCTTAGTTTGTCCCACAAATGTGTTATCATCAGTGTATACGATTGTCTCGGATGCATTGCTGGTAATATAAACACAGTTATGGTGTAATGCCAACACTAATTTTAAAGTCTTTTTCTCCACCGTTGAACATTTCTGTTGATGAACGTTCAACTTCACAGAAAAATACCTGATGGGTCTTTCTGTTCCCCCATCATCCTCCTACATGAATACCGGACCAATACCCACATCAGTAGCAACGATAGCCACCTTGAAAGGCTTTGTGTAATCGAGTGTAGCTCATTCTGGGAGCAGTGTTAACACAGTCTTTAAGCTGGAAAATGCCTTTTGACAGTCCTCTGTCCACTGAGAGTTCTTGCCCTTGATAATTTGGTGAGTGGAGCCGCCGCACTGCTTAAAGTTTGACACATACTTTCAGTAAAATCCTGTCAATCCCATGAACCGTAGTACTGCATATTTCTTTTTGTCGACGGTGTGAAACATTCCCCAACTACTTTCGTTTTCGTATCTCATGGGGCCATTTGTCCATGTCCAATAACGTGACCCAGGGACGTGACTTGGGCTTTCTCAAATTCACTTTTAGCTAAGTTTAGCACCAAACCTGCCTTCTGAAGTTGATCGCACAAGTCCGATAAATGCTGTTGAAAACCACCTGGTCATCAATGTGGACCACACAGTTGTGTAATCAGGCAATGACCTTATTATCAGTCTCTGAAATGTGGCTGGATCATTTTTCATACAAAATGCCACAATTTGAACTGATATAGTCCATTTGGCGTTATGAAAGCCGAAATTGCCTTTGCTTTCTCTGACAGAGGTCTGTGCCAGTAGCCTCTGAGCAAATCCAACTTAGAAATGTAAGTAGCTTCTCCCACTTTTTCAATACCGTTCTCCAAACATGGAATTGGATCCGCATCAGTCTTTGTAACGGCATTGACTTCGTGATAGTCCACACATGACCGTCGGGTACCATCTGGCTTTGGTACCATGACTACATGTGAACTCCAGTCACTGTAACTCACTTCGATTATGACATTTGGAGTGTGCGCTCTATCTCCTTCTGAACCTGTGCCAATTTTGGACAGTCATGCCCATAAGGATGTTGCTTAATCAGAACAGCATCTCCTGTGTCTACATGATGCACAATTATGTTCGTACTTCCCAGTTTATTGCCGCATATCTCTGCACAAGATAGTAAAAACTCTTCCAGGTCACTTTTCTTTTCTTGTGTAAGGTAACTCAATAATTTATCCCAATTTTTGACAACTTCCTCATTCTCCAATTTGATTTGAGGAATGTCCAATTCAGAATCCTCTGAACTTTGTTCTTCCTTCTGTGCTGTAATCATTAACACCTTCTCCTCTTGCTTTCCTTCCCCTTCAAAATACCTTCTGAGAATATTCACATGACACACTCCGTGAGATCTCATCCTGTCTGGAGTCCGAATCAAATAGTTCACCTCATTCAATTTCTTCCCAATTTGATGAGGTACGCCAAAACTTGCTTTTCAAGGTTCAACTGTTACTGGAAGTAACACCAATACTTTACTGCCAATTGCAAAATTGCCAATTTATGATTTCTGATCCACTTCCTGTTTCATTGTATGCTGCAATGCTTTTAAATGCTGTCTACCCAATTCTCCGGCTCTATTTAATCGTTCCCTAAAATTTGACACATTGTCTAAATGAGTGGTCTCTGAATTCTGACTTATTAATTTCTCCTTAACCAGTGTTAATGGTCCTTTTACTTTATGACCACAAATTAATTAAAATAGACTGAATTTGGTCGATTCATTCTGTGCATCTGTGATCACAAATAGTTCAAAAGGAATTTCCTTATCGCAATCATCTGGATAATCCTGACCAGAAAACGTCAACATGGTCTTCCGTGCTTGATGCCATCTCTCTCATGCTCCCTGTGATTCCAAATAGTACGCATTAAATTTGAATTGCTTTATTCCCAAGTTATCCATCATCTCCTTGAATAGTTCGGATGTGAGGTTTGATCTGTCTGGATCTCTATTGGTAGTCTGTACCTGTAAAAAAATAAGCATTCTTCTACAACTCTTTTAGTTGTGATGCTGCATAATGGGTCTGTCCCTGGAAATCTAGTCCACACATTCATTATTGTTAATAAATACTTATTTCCACTTTTTGGTTGAGGTAGGGGCCTACACAATCTATCAAGACTCTTGCGAAAGGTTCTGCAAATGTTGGAATAGGTATTAAAGTTGCAGGTTTATTACTGTCTGTGTGACATGTTTGAGACGTCTGGCAAAATTCAACTACATCTTTGTGTAGTCCAGGCCAATGAAAGTATCTTTGTATTCCAGCTTGTAATGTCCTAACCCCGAAATGATCTCCAAGTGGTAGCTCACGTGCCACTCACAGCGCCTCCTTTCTATACCCAACAGGAAAAACAATTTGAAGAATTTCTGTCCACGCCTGATCTGCTTCAATGTGTACTGATCTCCATATCCACAATAAGACATCATTTGTTAAGTAATAACACACAGGAATGCATTCATTCTCTTTCTTCATAAATTTTTTTTTGATATAACTTTTGTAACTCCTCATCTTTCTGCTTAATTCAATCACCTGAGCAGAGCTAAAAAAAACTTTCATATTTTCATACTTGCTCCTTCTGTTCCACTTATCTGGTCAAAAAGAAACTTTCAGATAACTCTATGTCAGCTTCCTTATCTCTTCCTTTATCCTGCTTAAACCAGTGCATTTGTGCTCTTCTGATGACGTAATCAGGGAAAATTCCTGGATAAACATTCTCTAGGTCTTCAGTTGCCTGCATCTCCACTGACTTTTCAACTAGACTAGGCAGCACGCCTACCAGTGAATCAGCTATATTATTTGCAAGGACAATTTTTATTCCTGAAGCTGAGAGTTAGGGGTCCAGTACTCCCACCACACATTCTCCGCTCTTCTCTGGACTCCATCGCCTCACTTTACATAACTGAGCACTTTTTGCCTCACTATGAATTCCTGTTACCAGCACATTTTCTGGCAATAGTCTCTCAAGAGTTCATAAAGCCTCACCCCTCAGCATTACAGACTGAAAATATCCTGCATCAATTAATATTGGAACCTCCTTACCAATTACTCCTGGCCTATGTGAATAAACTTTACCCTTCCACGTAGATTTTTTTACGGAGATTTAGCATGTCCACTGATCATCTTGTACATTCTGAGGCAGTTGCCTAATTCCCCCTATGCTTTTTGTTACTAATTCAAAAAAACTTCCAGGCTTGTCTTGTTATCCTACAGCTGGATTTCTCCCAGCTCACCAACACTGTGAGTTTGTGTGGCCCACTTTATTACAATGAAAACACCATAGTATTTAAACTTCTTTGTCCCCCTCAAGGTTTTCTTTATTACCGTGGTAAATTATCCTTACATTCTACACTGTGATCGACATTTCCCTTTGCACATCAGGATATCTCTTTGATCTAATTTCTGTCCTTCAGAGACCAGAACTGGTTCTGGAAAGCAAATCAAGTTTATGGACCAGTTCATAATCATCAGCCATTTCAGCAGCTAACCTTGCTATTTGCACTCTCTGCTCTTCCACCTGAGTTTGTACTACTTCAGGTAGTGAATTTTTCAATTCCTCCAAATACTAACCTCTCTAGGGACATTATAGTTTTGCCTGAATTTTAAAGATCTTATCCAACTATCGAAATTAGTCTGTTTGATCCTTACAAACTCAGTGTAGGTTTGACCAGGATCCTCATTAGATTCCTGAAAGGTTGCTTATGTTGACTTAATTTTTTAAAAATCTCTTCATACTCCCCAGATATCTCCACTGATAGGGATGTGAATACCTCACCAGTCCTACCTACAAGTTTCGTTCGGATCAACAAAACCCACATTGCCTCTGGCCACTGCATTTGTTGAGCCAACTTGTCAAATGAGACGAAAAGGTCATCACATTCTTCTCATCAAGTTGAGGCAATGCTTGAACATAAGCAAACAAATTCTCACTAGGCTTCTGACTACCAGGGGTTGCTCATCCGCACTCTCTTCCTTACTAAGCCCACCCTCAGTCGTTATCTCCAGTGTTTAACACTGACTTCCCTTTTTAAGTGTCAGTTTTTGCTATTCAAAAGCTCTCTCTTTCTCTCTCCCCTGCTACTTTCTCTTTTGCCATTCTTTCTTTTTACTCTCTGTTCTGCTGCTTACTCTTTTCCCCCTTCTTCTGCATTTTATTGAAAGTCAAATGTTTCATTTATGCTGCCCTTTCCTTACGTCTCGCCGCTAACTCAAGATATTTCATTTGCAACTGAATTTTTCCCATCTCTATAGATTCTGATGGTTTCTCCAGCAAGATTAATTGACGAGCTACTGCTGTAATTACCTTTCCTTTCCTCACAGAAGCAGTCAGTTCCAATTCCAGCTTCTCTGCTAATTCTTGCAAATTGGTCTTATTCACTTTTCGTAAAATATCCAAAGTCACTGCATGCACACCTAGGAAACGTTTGGCGACTGAAATAGTCATTACTATTTGAAGCTTTGTCAACCCAGTCAAACGAATACCCGAACTAAAAAGACTAGCACCTCTCACTCGCTGTTGAAAATCCAGCAATGAGCCCCCCAGTCTGTTATGGACGAGGCTAGACCACTCAAAACATTCTTAAGCAAGCAGCCCAGAGCAGAACTTTGCAGTTTGTTTTGGTAATTATCCAATGAAAATTACCCGGACTAATTTAGCTAGGGTGACGACTAGATTTTAAATCAGAGAAAAACGTTATTCACAAAATTACACAATGAAACACAATGAACAGAATAAAGAACCCCTACAGAATTCAACTGATCCAGCTAGACTTAATTATGCTATTCCAAATACACACAATAGTCCCAATAATCAAACTCACTTGAAATAACGTCATAATGGAATGCATGTTTCCAGGTTGAAGCAAAATGGCAGAAAAGAGACAAAGTTTCCACACAGCTCCCAGTTGAAATTCTCAGTTCAAGACTCCAGAAAACTGCTCAGCTCAGCTCAACTCAGCAAGCTCAGCTAAAAGAGCTGACAACTCCCCGTTCATTATGCAAGTCACTTCGAAAGCATGACCACTTTGGCCATTAGTTTCATCTGTTTACATAAAAGGCCTCTAAAAATCCCGTTCATGTCTGTACCAAACCAGACTGATCATAGCCTGGCCCCGTTTTATTGATGCTCTGAAAAACATCAAGGACAGAGTCTACTTGAACCAAAGAACAGCTTTTAGTTAAAAAGGATTGGTTTGTGACAGAGAAGACAGGCTAGTGTTCTGTATGGAGGTCGAAGCTGGTGTGAATGGCTAATACTATCAGAGTGTGGCTGATGACAGATTTGTGAACAACATGACGTTCAATGCAAGGTCACATACCAACTGTACATCCAGATGGTGAGAGTTCATTCAGAACCTGGAGCTCTCTCTCTCTCAACCAACATGGGGGCTTCATAGAGGTCTGTAAATTATCATAGAGTCATGGAATCCTATAGCACAGAGACAGGCCATTAGCACAAACTGGTTCATGCTGATCAAAATGTCCATCCATGCTAACCCCATTTCCCTGAACTTGGTTCATATCCTTCTAAACCTTTTCTATCTGTATATTTGGCCAAATGCGAAGACACGTATCATGGAAAACATGGCATATCTAATGCTATATGTGTTTTGTTTTGAAAATAATGAGTGTTGATAGCTAACACTTCAGTGTTAATGCAATCACGTTTTTATTCTTTTTGTAGCGTTACAGATTAAACACTTATTTCCATCACACTCTCCTCATGGTACCATCACTGCAGGGAATAGTCTGGTAATACTCCATTACACCGTCTCTCTGTAGCAAGGAGACCATTGATTATAAATAAAAGAAAATACTGTCTCAAGTATACTCCACAATTGCAGGACGGTGTCTTCACTCTGATACTTTAATCATTTTGTAATGAACGATACTACTCATTACTGTGCTGATTACTTGCTGCGTCATAGAGTCATAGAGATGCACAACATGGAAACAGATCCTTCGGACAGACACGTCCATGCCGGGCAGATATCCCAACCCAATCTAGTCCCACCTGCCAGTACCCCACTGCTCTGTAGGGATTCTGTTAGTGCCCCATGATCAAGGACATCCAGCTCCTTTTCACCAAGAGCACTTCCCATCATCTCACCTTCTCATAAATAAAAAATGAGATGGATGGCATTTTTTTGCCAATCATTTATTTGGCTTATGAAGCAAAGTCACACTAACAACAACATCACTATTGCCATTGGAGTTGATTGGAGATACTGAGGAGGCGATTATCCTGCTGTATTATCTCTGAGTATGAATCCAGGGAATCAGTTAATGACCCAGACACCGGATTCGAATCCCACAATGGCTAATGTTGGAAATTGAATTCAATAAAATATGAGCAATTAAGATTCAAATGAAACAATGCAACCATTGTCGATTGTCCTAGCTGGCACCATCATGCCCTTCAGGAAAGGAAATCTACCATCCTCAGCTGGTCTTGCTTACATGTAACGCCATAGCAATGTGATTAACTCTCAGTTGCAGTTTGAAATGGCCAAACCAGCCACTCAGTTATATCAGTCACTACAAAACTTCAAAAGAAATGAAACCACATGGACCTCAGCACTGACTACTTACAGCCCATGGACTGCAGTGGGTCAGGAAGGCAGCTCACCAACACCTTCTCAAGGACAATGGGGAAAGGGAATTAAATATTAGCACAGCATCCTATTGATGAATAAAGGAAGATAATCACACTCAGGGAAGAGAGAAAAACAGACATAAAATCTTTAAACAGGAACTTTGACATATACCTTACATGGTCATTATTATCAGTAATATGGGAACAGGAGAAACATAAGTAAGATTTAATTTCATTTTTTGTTTCCATCCCAGCTGATCATCAACAATCTCTTTGCTTCTTTCTCTCTATCTCTCTCTTTCTCCATCTATTCAACTCAGTCCTTCTCCCCTTCATAACAGATGTCGGTGTCACCAACATTGATCACGGTATTTCCTAACTGTGTTCAGTTCTGATGTATGATCATTAGAATCGAATTGCCAATTCCATTTTTCTCTCGACCCGAGGGGGCTGCCAAATCTGCTCAGTTTGTCTGGCACTTTCTCGTTCTTTATTGTTTCTGATCTGTTGCATCATTCTTTGCTTTATTTAACCTTTAATTTTGTTATAACTTGGAATGTCTGCATCACTGACAGGGGCAGCATTTTTTTGACTGAACCAAATGTCATTTATTGTGAGGTCATTCTTTCAGGCAGTACAGAACCAAGCACATTGCTGTGGGACTCACATAAATCTTAAGCCAGACCAGATAATAACGCAAGTTCTATTTATCAAAGGACACCAGTGAAATAGATAAACGTATGGACAAAATGCTGGAAATATTATGGTTGTTATTTCCAATTCCTGTCTTGTGTATTTACTTTCTGACATTGTCTGTGGTAGGATGTGGAACAGTGTATTTCTGTGTAATGACCTGTGCATCTGAATTACATTTCTTCCGACATTACTGCACTGAGAGAGTGTTTCTGTCATTAAGTTATTTTAGAGACAAGAACAAAGTTGCGATCGAAATATTTGCAACCGAAAGATTGCTTAAAGGAGAGGTGGAACCATCATGTCTGAATTTTACCAAAGCATAGATAATGGTTTATTAAGCGTCAGCATTGAAGCCAAGATGGTGACTGGGCATAAAATCGAGCTGGTAGTGGATAGGTTTTGTGATGGACAGAATACCGAGACACAAATGAATTTTATTTATTTAAATTCGGTATTGTGAACAGCCTCGTTCTCAGATGTTTGTGAGGGCGGGGGTGTGGCCGGTTCTGAAGTTTGTTGGTAATCAATGGAATTTGCATTTGAAACTGAAGACAATAGTTTCCGTCTTTGTCAAATATAGATAACAGAAATAGTAACGAAGTTCACCTGGTTGAAGAGATTAATAAATGGATAGAGATGATGAAACTTACCAGGAACACCAACAATAGCGAGGATAGGATAGTAACCCGCCTGGATAATCATTAGTGCACCCCATATCCGATATGATAACCAAGAAAAGGGAAAATAGTAAAGACCCCAGGATAAACTCCTGTCTATTGTTGCAGCATTCCAGTCGAATGTTCTCAGATTCTGATCCATGAATGGATCGTTCCAGACTGTTCTCAAATGTTGAAATCTCCTTTTTCTGTCTCTGCAGCTGCAGATCCCTTTGAGCGCTGGAGGTAATACATCTGCTGCTACAATGGCATAAACCATTGCAAGAGACCCCTTACTAATAGGAGACGGAAAACATCCAGTGACATCGCTAGGATCCATGGAGACTGGCATCAATCACAGTCACTGAACAAACAGCTCCATTTAACTCCTTTCAGTATGGTTCCTTCAGTTCACAAAAACTACTGGACTGGATTGAATGTTGGCACCGTTGGCTATTGATCACATTTCCCATCACCCATTGCTCTCGAGAAGTTAGTAGTGAGGGAGAATGATGCATGTTTTCTTATTGCAGGCTAGATGATTCTGCTGCGTTGTCCATTTGCAATACTGTAACCGGCTGAACCTCGCACCACCACCTCCCTCAAAACCCACAATCTACATGCTGTTACTGTGCAGATCTCTCCTCGACTAGAACAGGCAGCAGCCAATATGTTTACAGTGGATATATTTGCACTGCAATACATAGGAAATGTGAATTTGCCTGGGCATTCCTTTAATTGGTCTAATAAGGCAATTTTGTATCTTCAACATTCAATGTGCTTTAGCACTTTTTAAAATATAAACTCACAAACACCTTAGCACACTTTACGAAGTACAAGTTTTTTCACATTCCCCTCATGGTGACATCATGCCAGGGTTTAGTCTGGTGAATCCCCTTTGCTGATTAAACCTGTACACAATACATCTAACAGTCTCTCAACAAAACACTATCATTGGGAAAGATACATTTACTTTGGTACTTTAATCATTTTGCATGACCAGCCACATATCATTTACTTGCTGCTGTGTAAAACAATCTATTTGTGACTTATGACCAAGCGCATCCAGGTCTGTTTCAACAACCGCATTTCCCAACCTCTCACTATTTAATGTACATAAACGTGAATGATGATATTTGTTGTTCATATCTGAAATATCTTGCAAAGAGCTACTGGCCAAACACTGATCCTTCTGACACCCCAAAGCCTTCACTCCAGATAATTATACTACTCTCTTCATTCCCTCGATTATCCAACTTTTAATACATTCGGTGTATTCCACCCCTACCTACCCATGGACTCTAACATTCTCTGCTCACCTCTATTCTACCATGTCAACCGTCTTTTGAAAATTCAAATACTTCATTTCCACTGGTTCTCAATTGTCGATGTCACAACGGACAACCTCCACAATATCCAACAGGTTTAGCAAAGATCAAGATCACTTCCCCTTCCTGAATCTAGATTGACTCTTCAGAATCATGACATTATTACCAAGTGTCTAGTTGTTACATTCCTTACAAAAGGTTCCAATGTTTTTCTTACAGCTTACATTAAGCTAACCACTGTTTAGTTTGTTGTTTGCTCTCTCCGTCCTGTTTTAAATATTTAGGTTTACAATCGCTGCTTTCCAGTCTGGAGGATCCTTTCCAGAATCTAACCAGCTTTGAAGAATAATCAGTAATTCTTTCACTAGCTCTACTGCCACCTCTTCGATACTCTGGGATGTAGCTCATCAGATGCAGCAATACACCAACCTTAAATTCAGTGAGGTTTTGAAAGACGTGCCTTTTATTAATTCTAATTTCCTGCTGTTCCCCATTTTCACCAGTCACTCTGTTCCCCTGTATTTCTGGAAGTTTCTTTCTGTATCGTCCTCAGGGAGATGGACACAATATATTACTCTCAGCGGACAGATGGGTTCTGTCAGCCAGTGAATATATCGGAGGACTGCACTCCAGTGATGATGGATATGTTACTCACTCCTGCCTGGAAAGTTCCAGAATTAATCCAGTTGAATTCATGGTGAGCATCAGCACAGTCCTGTCACTGGTGTGAGGCTACACAGTATACTGAAGGAGGGGACACAGCTCAGTGACCACCGCAATTTTGGTTTCATACCTGACTCCTGGTTCAACTTAGACAAATGTCCCGGGAAACCCCAGGAAAGATAATGCACTGTCCTGCACCTCCCTATTGATAGAGCTTCCCTTCTGTGGAGCCTCATCTCCATTTGTTTACCATGGACCCAGACACTCAGTAAATGCAGTGTACAGAGTGGGGTCACCAGACCCAGCAGCTGACAACACAAACCCGAGATAAGCAACCCCAGAAACTCCACTGATTTTCCAATGACAGGAACAAGTCAATTCCACACACGGAACATGCACGCGCTCAGTGTTGAAAACAATTTCCACTCCTGAGTTTCTCTTCCTGGCTGAGAAAGCCATTACATCTCTGCACACTTCCACAGTGACTGTTTCTCTCTCCAAAGAATCAGTTGACAATGTAACATTACCTTTCTCTATATCTCAGCAACTATAAGGGCAGCACTAATATTGCTAATGGATTTAATCATCACACTCAGAGAAGAGAGGTACAGGGAACCTAACTCACTTTAAACAGGGACATATCTAAATGGATGCAATATTCAGGAATATGGGAAAATGGGGAAATGTGAGAATAACTTGCCATTTTGTTTTCCTTTCAATTCATCATCAGCAATCCCTTTGCTCACTTTTCATTTCTTTTCCTCTCTCTTTCTGGCCATTTCACCATCCATTCAATTTAAACCTGGCCCCCACCTCTGTCTCCAACCTAACCACCCATGATCCCAGGATAAATAAAATTATTTCCCAGTTTGCTTTCAGTTGTGACACAGGGTCACTGGAATCAAACGGTTATCTGCATTTCTCCTGACAGAGGCTGCCATACCTGCTGAGATTCTCCAATACTTTCAGACGCTGGAGAATATTATTTTTGATCTCTAGCATCCACTGTTCCTTGGTTTATTTCACCTTTCATGCTGTTGTTTCTCGGGATGCCAGCATCACGGGCAAGGGCAGCATTTGTTGTCCATCACTAATTGTCTGTGACTACGCGGCCATTTGTCAAGACAAAATGGAGCCAACAATGTTATTGTGGGTCTGAAGTCGCACTGAGTTCACACTGGGTAATAATGTTAAGTTTCTTAGCAAAGACTATCAGTGAAATAATAAAAATAAATCTTAACGGTTTCTGTTTTCCATGAGTGAAATTAGGTTTTATTCCAATTTTTGTCATTCGAATTTAAGCTCTGTCAACGGCTGTGGTAGGATTTTAAACACTGCCTTGGAGTCACAGCCCGTGCCTCTGAATTACCTGTCTAGTTACATGATCATTCTGATACAGAGTCCTTATTGCCTAGTCCGTATTCCTCAGTTCCTGCCAGAGACAGATGGCGGGGAAATCAGTTTAACTACCAACAATCAAAAGGACTTTGGGGAAAAAAGCGAAAGGGAGAGTGAGGACAATTTCATGTAAGATCACAGGTTTCAGAATGCTGAAATGAAGACATTTCGACAGCATCCTGCAACATGAGCCAGTATTCCTAGGAATGATAGATGAAGGGGATATTGGCGTCAATAAAGATGAGGGAGAGTTTTAGATGAACATTCGTTCTGCAATTTTGTAACTGGGTGTGGGTTCATCAGAGTCTTCGACTCATTGGGCTGAATCTAACAATAGTTTGTCTCAGTGACATTTTTATTGAGTGTGACAGAGGGATTGTATGTACCAGGCTGACTTAGTTTCATGGTGCTATCTTATCGAACTCACCACATTGACTACCCACTCAATCTCATTGTGTTCCTCGCATTCAATGCCACCCCAATTCTCCAACGCAACATGGCTGGAGGGACTCACCATCGCACTGATACCTCTGGCTATTCTATAATCACTGACACTTGTGCCATCTTTCAAAGGCCAATGGGCACACTGTTGTACTTCCTCAGTTTGGACCCACCCTGCACAGGTGACACCGAGCATGGCAGATAAGGGGAAATGACACCACGATTTTTCAACAGGGGCACAAAGGTCCTAGTGGATGGGCTAGTATGGGGGTCCATTCTCTTTCCAGAGGAGGCCCGAGCATGGTCTGAGCGCACCAACCAGCTCATTGCAGTACCTGCGGTCTCTCTCCCTCCCTTACACACACGCACACACTTTAATATGAATTCCAGGTAGTGTTCCAAAGAATTCCCATTTTCAGATACAGGGACTTTGAGCCATTCAACCTCCTGGGTTCCTGCAACAATATGCACTTATTTTATATCCAATCACAATTAGTAATTCTGGCTATTTCACTTTGTCTCACTTTATTGTAGTCAGCCAAACACTGCTTCTAAACACTTGTTCTGTTATGAAATACATTTTTGAGCAGAGAACGTTTTATCCTCAGCTGTTATCTTGACCGTTTTCTGAATTGTACAATTTTCCGTGTTAGGAAAGTTTCACTTGCCCTTTGCCTGTGCCTGTTTCTGTCTGTAAACGTTACACTGTCTCCCACTCAGTTGGCTGGATGGCTGGTTTGTGATGCAGAGGGAGGCCACCAGAGCAGGTTCAATTCCCCCACACTGATTGGGATTACCATGAAGGGGACGCTCTCTCAACAAAAGGCCATCGAGCATGGTCAATCTACTCGAAGCTGCACATCTCTGTACTCTGGAGGAAACTGGAGCATTGGAAGTGAACTCACACAGATATGTGAAGGATGTCAAACTCACCTGAGTTTGGAATTGAACCTAGCTCCTTGGTGATGAGCGGCCGCAGTGCTAACCACATATCCATCATAGTCCTCAGTTGGTTCTGTTAATTATTTGTAGCTGACTGAAGAAATCCAACTGGCTTATTCTGATAACTGAACCTGACCCAGTCTTAGACCTTTATCATCGGTCATATTGCCAACCTGGTTACATTTGAAATTTGTTGTGAGCAGTGGAGGAATGGGACTAGAAATGAAAACAGTCACACCCTCCAACCTCAGTCAGAACCGGAACGAGGTTGGGAATTCATTCAAGTGGGAATTCTCTCACCCAGATGATTGGGAGAGCTGAATCTTCATATTATATCGAGGCTGACTTTGTATGATTTTCCATAGAAAGCCGAATCAGGGATCATTGTGAAATCAGAGAAAAGTGCAGCTTGGAACACAATGCGATGATTCATAACCTTATTGACTGGGGGAATAATGTCAAAGTGCCGAATGGCCCAGTTGTGTCTGTCAGCCCTATGTTCTGATGATCCATTCAGCTCTTCGGTCCTGCTGTGCAGGAGAAGATTGAGGCCACTCCGATGGTTTTGTGTAGTTTGGCAAATGTATTGGTAAATCCAGGCTGGGTCAGGCAGTGACCCCCTTCCCCCAATCCCACTTTTCAGGCTTCCCCTCTCAGTTACTTCTGCTTCTGATGTCGGTCATGTTACAGGCCCAGATTCTCATTGAATACAGCCCCCATTCCCCACACAAGGTGAACTCAGACAAATCCTCTGCTGTCGGTGAATGCAACATTTTACATCATAACTTCCAGGAAAATAATCAATTATTTTCCAAAAACATCAATAAGAACGTAAGAAATAGGAACCTGCGCTGTCATTCAAGAAGAACATGGCGGATCTACTCCATGGCTCAACTCGACTTTCATGAATAACCCCTTGCTTTCCTCAACTCGCTGAGATGTCACAAACCAATCCCCATCTGTAAATACAATCAGTGACCCAACCTCCACAACTCTCGGGGTTAGGAAATTCCAGCCATTCACTACCTTCTGAAAGAAAACATTTCTTTACATCTCAGTTTGAAATCTATATTCCTTATTCTGTATGTACATCCCTGACTTCGAGACTGCCCTGGTGTGGAATCGCATTCTCAACACCGACCTTGTCAAGCCCCCTCTGTATCTTGTCCGTTTCAGTAATGACACCCTCATATATTTAAACCACAATCAATAATTGCCTCAGCATTTTTGATGTATTCAATAGTTCAATCCTTTCATCCCAGGGACCAGTCTAATGAACCAACATTTCTGCATCAACATGCTGACGTTATGTTTCATACACAGAAACACACCACTCCGTTGTACTGCTCCTTTTTTGGGAGTCCTCTCCACTTAATAACAGCCTGCCTTCTGGTTGTCAGTGTCATCCTCAAATTCAAATGTATGTTGCACTCAGCTCCCGCCGTCAGGAGCTGAGTGCAGCGGTTGTAAGCAGCTCTTGCCATCGGACTGATATTTGTGGTACTCCAGTAGATACTTTTTTTTCATAAAGTTCGATGAGGCGTGAGTCTCCGATTTCTAAATGTTTACCAAGTGTCATCCCATGCTAATGCATTATCCACCATACTATGAGCTTCTGTCTTGCGTAAGAACCTTTATTTAGTGATATCTTGTGGAAAATCTCTGGAAAGCCTCGTGTCTACCAGTCCTCCTTTATCAAGTCCACTTGTTACAGTCTCACGGATTTTCAGAAAAACTTTGCATGATTTTACAGGCAAAATATAGTTCGCCTTTAACAAGACCATGCTGACTCTGTGTGGAGCTTTTCGAAATGCTCTGCAGTCCCTTACTTCATAACAGACTCTCACAGATTCCCAGCAATAATGGTTAGGCTAAATAGTTCCTTCTTCCAGTCTCGCTCGTTTCTTGAAGACAGGCGCCACATTGGAGGGTCTCCAGTTTCACTGGATCACTCCTTTAATCCAGAGAGTTATGGAGTATTTCACACAGTGCCACCAGCCACTCTGAGACCACTTCTTTTAAAACCAGCTATGAATTGCTGATGACCTATTTATCCTTGGTCTTATGTGTTTGAGAAATGCCTCGTTCCTTCTGTTAGAGACAGTTCAAGATCTTCCCTCCTATTACCATTTTGTTTATACCATTGAAATATTTACAGCACCTTCCCCTGTGAGGAACAATGTAAAATACTGGTGTAAATTATCTGTCTGTTCCCTGTATCCAGTTCCCCAGTCACACCCTCCAAATGTCCTCAATATACTTTCCTGACTTTCTTTATACCAAAGATCACACACACCTCTTGAACTCTTCTCACATACATGGAAAAGCTCGTGCTGCTTGTTTTTATATTTCTTGCCAATTTGTTGACATCACATCTTTTCTTCCCTTTTCTTCACTTTCTATATTCATACAATCATATCACATACAAGCACACTCTTTGGTCCAACTTGTCCATGCCGACCAGGTTTCCCAAACTAAACTATTCCCATCAGCTTGCATTTGGCACATATGCCTCTAAACGGTTCGTATTTATATGTTTGTCCAAATGTCTTTTAAATGTTGGAGCTCTACCTGCATCTGCCAGTCTTCCTCTGGCAGCTCATTCCATAAACACATCACCCTCTGTGTGAAAAAAGTTTCCTCTTCCTCCCTTTTAAATCTTCCCTCTTCCAGCATAAACCAATGGCTCAATGATTTAATTTTCCTATCCTGTGGAAACGATCTTGGCTTTTCAACCTGATTTTGTAAATTTCTATAATGTCACCCCTCAACCTCTTACTCTCCATCTGATACTAACTTCAAGAACAAGCATTGCAAGTTTAGCACTGTAAATTTGAAATAATGTTAAAAGTGAACGGGTAAACAGCCCTCGGCCCAAACTTCGTACTGTCATTTGTTTTCTTCTTTATGTTACATTACTAAGGCAGCATGAAAGTGTTGAGTCGATAATCCACCTCACCCTCCTCATGATGCCCACAGAATCACAGATGCCAGTCTTCAACCAAATCGATTCGCTACACGTGACATGAAGAAACGGCTGAACACAGTAGATATGACGACGGCAATGGGCCTGGATACCATTCCTGCAATAGGAATGAAGATTGTGCTGCACAACAAGCCGTGTCCCTGGTGAAGCTGTTTCAATCCAGCTCCAACTCCGACATCTGCCTGGCCAAGTGGAAAGTTCCTCAACAATATTTAGTCCCACAACAAGGGAATGACTATAGTCTAACAATTTACCACGCCCTCAGTCCCGTCACGATTATCACATTGGTGGGAGTGCTTTTTGACCGAGCTGTTAAGCAGCACTGAAATAATGTGCTCTGTGTGGTTTCCGATAGGTCCCCATGTGGAGATGGTGCTGTTGTGCAAATGTCACTGGATTACTGGTCCAGACCGGGATAATGCTCTGGCAGCTGGTGGAAGTTACAAACAATTCACAAAATATCGAGACATAAAATCTGGTGCCAGTAATATTGGCCTTCAATCTAATGTCTATTGTAAACATCTGTTCCTTCCCCAGTGTACTTTCAGGAAGTTAATCTCCCGTGCTTCCTGGTCTGGCCTACAAGTGTCTCCAGACACACAGACATGTGATAAACTCTACAATGGTCTCTGATTCGGCCAAGCAAGACACTCAATTGTATCAAATTGTTCTGAGTTCTTAAAGGATAAAATCAGACAGAACACGGCAACAAGCTTGGTTTTGGAAAAGGGGACGGGAAACACCGTCCTGTCGACCAGACAGATGCTGCCTTAATGTTTCAGAGCTTGTGACAACAATGACAGAGCTTTCCCCCAGACTGCACAGAAAGATCAGGAAGGGAGCAGGGTATTAGACACTTTTACCTTTCCTTGTTCTAGCTCATGGAGACAAGTTTACTTTTATAACCCTAGCTAATACATTCTTCAGAAGCTCATCAATTCATGTCTCATGCTGCTCAATCATTGACCGTCCAACCCATACAATCACAGAAGCACTGGCTTTGTACTGTCATAAATGCAGCACGATCTACATTAGTTCCACTTTCCAAAATGAGGCCCACAGCCAGGTATGTTATGGCACTTCAAGGGCACGACCACGTATTTATTAACGGTTGTGAGGTTACCTGCCCTCTCAGGAAGTGCATTCCTGTCCCTAACAGGCTCTGGATGAAAACCAATTGTCAAATTCTCACTAAACATCAAACCCTTCATTTTAACATCGTACTCTCTTGTTCTTCGCCCTTTGACTGAAAGGAACATCTGCTGTCTATCCATGCTGTCCATGCCCCTGGTAATCTTATCCTTCTGAAGCATATCCCTCTCAGCCTTCTCTGCTTCAAAGTAAACAACCCGAGCTGATTTACTCCCTTCAACGGTGAATCCTGGTGAATCTCTACTTTACCCTGTCCAGTGCAATCACATACGTCCTGTTTTGTGGCTCCCAGAACTGTACATAGTTTTCGATTTGGCCTCAGCAAAATTCCACATAGCTCCTGTAATCTGTGACTCCGTGAATAAAGGCTATGTTTATGGTCGCTATGCTTTGTCAACTTGTGCATTAACTTGTTTAATCATATTCAGGGATGTTTCCAGCACCGTCTGAGCTTCCTAGTGTGCTGCTATTCATTGAGTCCTCCCCTGTCTGGTTCCTTCTTCCAAAGTACATCACCTCATATTTATCAGGGTTACATTCCATTGGCCATTGATCCACCCATTTGATCATTCCATCTGTATCTTCCTGTAATATAAGGCTTTCCTCCTCACTGCCAACCAACCATCCAAACCTTACGTCAAACGCAAACTGATTTATCACACTCACCCTAAACCCCTGCAAATTCACAGCTGCATCATTTATGAATGCTACAAACAATAAGGTTAAAAATCACAAAACACCAGGTTATAATTCAACAGTTTTATTCGCACGCACTAGCTTTCGCAGTGCTGCTTCTTCATCTCCTGATTATGCTGTTCGAAATGTCGTGCTTAAATAAACAGTTGGACTATCATCGAGTGTTTTGTAAATTTTTAACTTTACCCAAGCCAGTCCAACACTGGCATCTCCGAATCACAAATAAAATGGGACACAACACTGATCCCTGTGGTACACGATTGGATACTGCTCTCCAGTCAAACAAACAGATTTCTACCAGCAGACCTTCTGTCTCCTACCACTAAGTTGATTTAGATACAACTTGGCAAATTACTAATGAATCCTGCCTTTTCCCTGGTTATTCTGCTCCACTTGACATACCTGTAGAATATCTGGGGATTCTCCCTAATCTTGCCTTGCCAGCAGGTTTCCATGTCGCTGTGTTCGTCAGTCCCCTTCAAATGAAGAATTGTCTTCGAATTGCAGTGTGAAATAGTCTACCCTTTACCTGCAATAATTTGCCTTAAATGTAGAGTAGACAGCCTGAGAACAATCCTGTTTATTTCCAACATGTCATATGTTTAGTGACTTCTCTAAATTTCACTATGATCACCTCTCATTCTTTGAAACTGAAAACAACACAGGACGAGTTTCCACATCAGGCAATCTCGCCATCCGAGGGATTAATCTGGAGAATGTCCATTGCGCACCCTCCGTGGCCGTTATATTCTTTCTCAGATTGAGTCACCAACACTAGACTCAATCCTCTATGTACAGTTTCATTAGCAAGCTGTGAAACTGCTTTAGCATGAACTTCCAACAATGTTCTGATTCTCTTATATGAAGGCGAATCTGACTTTAACTTTTCACTTTTATATATTCCTCCAATTATCATTCACATTACTTTATTTATGAATTCACTGCATGAGTTCTTATAAAAAGCCTTCTGAAAATCGAAATACACTATTTTTATTTTGCAATAAACAAGTTCAAATCATTCTAAAGTCTGCCAAATATGAAGACTCTGTCAGACTCTGTCAGTGTATACTGATTCTCTCCAATGTTGGTGTTAATTTCTAAATATCCAATATCAGATCCGACATAATAGCTTCCATCAGTTTACCTACAGATGTCAAGTTAATTGGTCTGAAGTTCTCCACACTATCTCTTCTTCCCTTTGCAGATGCTTGAATCCCTTCCACTTATCTCCAACGCTTGAAACACATTTACTAACTTCCAGCCTCTGCAGAATGTACAGGAAAATAAAACAGTAATCGACAGCACAATAAATGCGTCTATTGTTGATTTATTTCTAATATTTTGATACGAAGTACAACTAGCTCATCAGACATAGCAATGCTCAATCCAGCTGCAATACTACTATGCCAGCCTTGAACTATTACCTTGTTATTGATCTGCATTGACTTTATGTCTTTCGTTCCATGTGATCATTTGGCATTACTCAGCGATTTTAAGGATCTTCCTCCTTGATGACAGATGCAAAGGAACTGGTTATTTTCTTGGCCCCTTATAAAGCCTGTCTGGTCCCATTTAAATTATATGAGGCAACACCATTTCCAGTCTCAGCGCCAGGGTCTTGGACAGAATCTTGCAATCTGGTTTTAATAGGGAGATGGGCCTGTATGAGGCACATTCCTCAGGAACCTTGCCCATCTCAAGAATTAAGGAAATATTAGCTTCTCTCAAAGATGATAATATGCAATCATATAGGAGTGATTGGGCATCTCTAACATCGGCCCTGACAGAATCCCTATAAACTCCTTATAAAACTCGCCCAGAGGAGCATCAGGGCCAGGCGCTTTCTCACTCTGAAGTTGCCTTGCAGTATCCTGTATTTCACGAACTGTCCAGGGGCCATTAAGGAGAGCGACCTGTTCCAAGGTTACCCCTGGGAGGGCAAGGTTCTTAAAAAAGGTTTCAATTTTATACCTCCTGTTTTCACAACCGTCAAACCGATACAATTCAGAGTAAAAGCTCCGTAAAACCTCATTAATCTTTTTAGCACCGTATGTAAGGATCCCGGCGCTATGTCTGATTGCAGTAATGGATGGCGGAGCACGCTTTTTCCGAGTCAGATATGCTAAATACTACCCTGGCCTATCCCCATATTCGAACACCCTTTGCTATCAAAGGCAAGTTCTTCCTTTGCGTTTTGTGCAAGTATTGAATTCAAGGCAGCCCGAAGGGCCGTGATCTGCTGTAGGTAAGATACCGAAGGCCGCGCAAAATGTCCTGCCTCCGCAGCTTTCAACCACGTCTCAAGTAGACGCTGCTGTTCCTCCTCTGTCATTTCTGGCTAGCTGAATAGGAAATATCTAATCCCTAGCAAAGATTTTTGCAGTCTCCCATTGCATGGACAGACTGCTAGCCATGCCCGAGTGGATAGTCAAGAATTCCTGAAAGTCCTTCAAAACTTATTGCACAAATTTGGAATGCTTAAGGGGAAAAGGGCCCAAATGCCAGTGCCACAAACCTAGCCCTTCACTCTTGGCCTTAACCTCCAAATAGACTGGTTCGTGATCAGCGATAGCTATATTCACAACTTTGCAACCCATAATAGAATCCAGAAGGGCGAGAGAGCCAGGAAGAGGCCAATCCTTGTGTGACATTTTTGTTGGTTTGAAAAAAGGTGAAGTCCCTCCCGGTAGGGTGAAGACATCTCCAAATATCCACCAGCCCCCACTCCTCGCATAAGCCAACCACCTGCTTGGCCTGTGAAGAAATATTTGGGGGCCCACAAGGCATCCTGTCCACTGTCGGATTCAAAAGAGGCATTATCTTTAGCATCGCGGATTGAAGATATACTGATGGCTATTCAAGCTGATTACTATACTAACTTTGCTATAGCCGGTGTTCCTGGTAAGTCATTCGAGCTGTCTAGTGAAACGGTCTGAACTGAATTGATGCTCATGATATGTAAATTTTGGAAAAGTGCAAGTCAACGTTTTCATTTCCAATCAACGATTCCATTCCTTACTGAATACAAATTGCTCATCAATATGCGAGGATGAAAGAAACTGTTCTCAACCTCCTTGATTCACTCAGTAAGTCACTCAGTCTGTCGATTGAACTGAATTGATGCTGAAGATATGTAAATTTTGGAAAGGTACAAGTCAACTTTTTCAGTCCCAATCAAAGATTCCATTCCTTAGAAATAATAACTAGCAAATTATTATTTGCAAATTACTCCCCACGATGCGAGGATGAAACATACTGTCCTTAACTGTCTTGATTCATTTTCTCCTGCACAGTTTACATCTCCATATCCTCCACACTCGCCAATCCTGTCCTCAGCACAACTCCTGAATAAACCATCGTTTGTGCCTTTGCTAATTCCGGATGCACCTGTTTCAAGTCCCTTCTTACCACGTGTCCATTACGAGACAATTGCACTTGGGATGTTAAACTTGTTCTCTGCACAGAATCTGAAAGATGGGAAGATAGTGTATGGTGGTCACATCATTGGCTCATAATCTAGAGCCACAGAATAATAATCTGTGA
This sequence comes from Hemiscyllium ocellatum, assembly GCF_020745735.1. NCBI lineage: Eukaryota > Metazoa > Chordata > Chondrichthyes > Orectolobiformes > Hemiscylliidae > Hemiscyllium > Hemiscyllium ocellatum. The sequence goes on along the minus strand of NW_026868110.1, from coordinate 639,750 downwards.
ATATCAGCTTGTCTCATGCTCTTTCGAGAAAGCAGTCGGTCACCCTTACCTGGTCGGGTCTCTGTGCGACTGCAAACCCGCAGCACTGTGTTTTACTCTTGTCTGCCCTGTGGAACAGCTGAACTAACCACTCACTTCAAGATCGGCATAAGATGCTGCCCTGACCAGGTCTGCACACATCCCGTGATGGCAAATCAAAAGAAAGATCACTCCCTTCCTCTGCCTATATATCCAATATTCCAGCAGTTCATTTCCATTCAGGTAGGTGGCCATTCACTGTTTTAGGAGCGTCAGTTGTGATTGATTCCCTCCCCTAGAGTGATGACCTTCTGAACTGGCACCTCCGGTGCAAGCTGTATTAATGTTTACCTACAGATGTAAAGATGTTTGAAATTCCAAATGAGTGACAGTGCATCGTAAATGAATAGTTTCCTATTTCACACAAAAGAAACGGAGCCAGCTAAGTGAGGGAAAGGAATTCTTGCGATCAAACCTGAGAGTGTTGTTGAGGCAGTATTTGGGGCATTGTGGATAGATTTTCTCTCCTTTATAAGGAGTGATCTCTGTATCACCGGCAGAGTGAACAGGGTTCCACCAGATTAATGCCTGGGATGATGGCACCAAGAGGAGTGAGTGAAGGTTGTTCTGTAGCGCCGTGAGAGAATGCGAGGTAATTGCATTGAACACTGGGTGGGATGGGTAATCACTCATTATATTCTAAACAGACAATGAGAATGTGATCACTTCCATGACTATTCTTTCACTCAGGATGCATGCTTGAGGATAGTTTAAGTTCCTGGGAGGACGTTACGCCCTCCTACACCAACCCCCACTCCTCACGGTGATTGACAGAGACCGAGTTCCAGGTTTTGAAAAAACTCTCCCACATTAATACAGTGCACTTTGTGTGTGATCCTGCACTGAATGAAATATTATCCACCACCCCGACAGCAGCCACAATACCTTCAGTCTAAAATATTTAACTATTCCCTCCAGCTAATGACCTTCATGAAGAACTTGAATCCATATTCTCATAGATACAAGGTGCCTCCTTGAGGTTTGGGCCATAAGACAATCAGACATGGGAGCAGAAATTAGGCCAGTTAGCCCATCGGGTCTGCACCACCATTCAATCATCGCTGACAGTTTTCTCTAACCCATTCTCTGACCTACTCCTTGTAACCCTTGATCCCCGGGATAATCAAAAGCTTATCTAACTTCGTCTCAGATATACTCAATGATCTGGCCCCCACAGCCTTCTGTGGCAATAAATTTACAAGATTCTCCAATCTCTGGTTAAAGACATTTCTCCTCATCACTGTTCTAAAAGGTGTTCCCTTTCGTCTAAGGCTGTGCCCTCGTGTGCTCGTACAATGGAAACATCTTACCAACATCCATTCTGTCCAGCTCATTAAGTATTTTGCATGATTCCATTTCAATCCCTCTCATTCATCTAAACTTTATCTAGAATAGACCCAGAGCCCTCAAACATGCCTCATACGATAAGCTTTTCATCCCTATGAGCATTGTCGTGAAGATCTTGTGAACACGGTCCAGGGCGAGTACATCGTTCCTGATATGTGGCGTTCAACATAATGCACAATGCTCCAAATGTGGCCTGACCAGAGAAGTATACAACCTGTTTATATTCAATTCCTCTCGTAATAAATGCCATCAATAATAAATGCAATTGCACCCCTAACCACTGCCTCAACCTGCAAGCTTACCTTGAGAGAACCCTGCACCAGAACTCTCAAGTCCTTCTTGATTTCTGAATATTTTCTCACCATTCTAAAAATAGACCATGCCTCTATTCTTCGTGCCAAAGTTCATGACTTCATACTTTCCCACATTGGAAGGCATCTGCCAATCTCTTTACATGTCGAAATCCTTCTTCAGACTCTCCACCTTCTCAATACGACCTGTCCATTTTTCTATCTTTTTATCGCCTGCAAATGTAGTTAGAGGGCCCTCAATTCACTCATCTAGATAGTTAATGTAACGAGTAAAAAGCTACGATTCCAACACGAGCCTTGTGGAACACAACTTGTCACCGGCTGCCATCCTGATAAGGATCAATTCACCCCCACTCTCTGCTTTCTGCCAGACCGTTCAAGCAGCATGAAATGAGCAAGAGCATCGATGTTTTGGGTAAAGCCCTTCTTCGGGGATGAGGAGGGTGTGTCGATTCTCCTGCACCTTTGATGCTGCCTGACCGGCTGCGCTTTCCCAGCAACAGAGTTTTCAGCTCTGATCTCCAGCATCTGTAGTCCTCACTTGCTTCTTTCTGCCAGACAGCCAAGCTTCTACCAATGCCACTACCTTGCCTCTAACACCAGGGGTTCTTATCGTACTCAGTCATCTCCTGTGTGACACATTGTCAAAGGCCTTCTTGAAGTCCAGGTGGACAATATCCATTGGCAGTGTTTGGTCAAGCCTACTCAATTTCACTTCAAAGAATTCCAACAGATTTTTCAAGCATGACCTTCCCTTGATGAAACCATAGTGACTTTGTACTATTTTTCCAAACAGTTCCAAGTATTCAGAAATCTTGTCCTTCACAATGGATTCCAAGATCTTACCCACGACCGAGTTTAAGCTATTGATTGTGGACCTTTTGTCTTTATCCTTATTCCCTCGTTAAAGAGGGATGTCACGTTAGTGGGTTTCCAGTGTTCTGAGATTGTTCATTACTCTAGTGATTCCTGAAAGATCACCACGATCGCCTCCATTCTTTCTTCCGCTACCTCCTTCATAACCATGGGATGTAATCCATCTGATCAAGGTTATTTTACCACCTTCAGACCATTCAATTTTTTTTGCATGCTCTCCATTGTGGTGGCCAATATACTCGGACCTAGCCCCTCAATCTCTTGAATGTTTAAGGTGTTACTCGTGTCTTCCACCGCCAAGGCTGAGCCAAGTAATTATTCAGCTCGTTGGTCATTTTCTCGTTCCCCACTACTATCTCCCCAGTATCATTTTCCAGCAATCCAATGTTCACTTTTGACTCTCTTATGTACTTTATATGTCGAAGGAAAATGTTACAGTCTTCCTTTATACTACCCCAGACTTAATAATCCCCCTCCTTATTTATTTATAGGGAATATTAAAGAGCGATAGATAGCCTAGGATATTGTTGAAATGCATGCTTCAGTAATAAGGAAGTTTAACATCATTTACTTCACCAGTTACCTCTCATGTGGAAGTAACCCCTGCTGACAACTATCACATATTCTCAGTTACCATTCAGAGAAACTGAGTGGTACGGCCGTGAAATTCCCAAATTAATGAGAATACACAACTTCTTTTTCAGCACAAGTTTACCTCGAACTATCGAGTAAAGGCATGAAACTAGAGTTGGATTTATCAGATCAGTGGTAATCTAATTGAATGGCTGCACAGGGTGAATGCAAGCTTCATGAGATCAAGTGTGTTTCCTATGCGAAATTGTCCGCTTCACAATGTGGGATCTATTGGAGTGAAATGATGGATTTGATTATATTTACTAGTTGTTCACCCAGTGAACGGTAACAAATGTTTCTCCTGGCCCTGATATCATCACACAACTGCAGCAATCGCACTTGAATCAGTGGCTTAATGATTTGCTAATTTGCAAAACTGGAGGTTGTTCATTCGACTATTCACTGTCTCAAAAACACTGCCGATCTTTATTACACTTACAAATTCATTGCCCCGAATCCGGAATGTGCTCTGAATTCCTGATCTGCTGGAGGAAGAATCTTTGAAATGCTGGGATGTCTGAACGATTGATATGAATGCATGCCCACCTTCAATCTATTGTCCACTTATAAGCATGGTCGATTATACTGCAATTCTTTGTTTAACAGATTCGTTTTTTAAACAAGGGGTCGGTGTGGTAATTCAAAGTACTAAAATGATCAACACAATTCCACCGAATGGTTCGAAAGAATTGAGGTCTTCATTAGAACCATCTTGCAAAGCAAGTTGTTTATCTTCTTAAACATTGTTTTCCTAAATACCTCTCAAAAATGAGCAGTTTCTGAGTACTTTGTCAGGCAGAACACTTGAAAGAATTTCATTCTGTTCGGAATTATTTGTGGCACTTTTAATCTACCGGTTAATGTCTCCAATCGATGAATGCAACTGAGAACATCAGAGTCAACCTCACAGTACTGTCAGAGGAGGGGAAGATAGAATCGTCTCGCACGCTGCTCTTGAGCAAATCACAAATTTCCAACAACCCAATACGTGCAACCAGTTGGAGTGTAAAGGAAACAATTAAACAGAGCACCGTTTCAACTCTGGGAATCTTTAGAAACTATGTGAGAGGGGAATGAAGGGTGGACTGACCGACTGAGCAGAAACTGTCAAGGTACCTTTCCCTTCTTGCAGGAAAAGGGAAATGAACTCTGATGTTCTCGAGGCATTAACTGCTCTGAGATATTGAAAGCATTCCCATCAGAGCTGCTCCACTCTCGCTATTATCAGTCAGGAACAATAAAACCTGATTCCCTGATCAGTCACCAAACTCTGGCCGCGATGTGGAAAACACCCAGTCTTAACCAATTCACCACCAGTGCTGCCTCCCGAGCTGTTAGACTGCTTCTTAATGGCAATGCATATGGTGTTTTATTTATCACGTCATACGTTTGAGCAAGTCATCGACTGTTTACAGAACGGAAAGAGGCCCGTCAACCAAGTTTTCAGCTCTTGGTGTGTCCCCTTGTGTTCCTAAATGTTTCAAGCACTAGTCGCAATGCTATTATCCAGTCACGTTTTACAATGTAAGCGACTGCAGTTTAAGATGGATAACCTGTGTTTACACTCCCTCGGTGATCTGAACCCCATTTCACTTACAGAAGCAAACGCACAGACACGTTCTGGCGAAGTGACTGTGGCCTCAGGAGATATCAGCCAGAAAGTAGGATTGCACTCAATTGGCTTATTTTGTCTCATTTCAGATTTCCACACCAGAGTCTGGTTACAACAAAGAAATGAAGCATTCAGCCTTTCATTTGTCCATATTCCTCCCCGATCTAAGCATTGAGCTACGGAGGCAGTGTGCTCTGAGAGAAGGATTCTCATTCTTTTGAAACTGCAACATAATAGATGATTGAATAGCCCATGTATTAGAAAACAGTCGTAACAAAATCAGGACAGAACTGAAGGCATCACGTGCAGAAGGATGCGAGACTGTATGCCAAATCAGACAGTTTCCAGGGTGAAAGAAAAAGAGACGGTTCCTGGAAGTCTCGGAATTTGGATTACGTGCTCTGACAGCCATGGCCTGCAAATCATTGGCATTTATTGTTACCAATATGTAATGCTGCCTTCTCCTTAAATGTAGAATTATGACCTTGACATGCAAACATAAATCGTGAAATTGATCAAAATTGATGTATTGTTTTATTCCATATTTGGGCAGCAAGAATAACATGTAAACACTTAGATTATCATTAAATTCCAATATTAAAGCCAGTTAGTGCTTTCACAAAACTACAAAAGCAGAGGAAGTGTTGGGAGTTGCATGACAGAAGGAGGCGACTGCTCCTGCTTTCGAACCACAACTTTTCATACCTTTTGTCCCAAGAACATGTGCAGAAGCAAAAAACTGGCTAACTGATACATATTTTTTTAAAAAACAGAAAACGTTGGAAGTATTCAGCTTGTCTCGCAGCTTCTGAAAGACTGGTAGAGCTCAACACCATCACAATCTGATTGTATTTACTTTGTATTTATGATAACTAATATCCAAGTCACAACTCATTCAGATATATTTCCTCTTCTTGAAAAGATATGCACGCTGTCAGTTTGCCATGAGAAACAGTTTGTCAATTAATTCAATACAGTCAGGATTGCCGTTTAAAGCTGTGTGAAAGACGTTACAAACGGTCATACCATACAAAATAAGGTGCCACGTTAAAAAATGCGTGTTTCATTCAGAAAAACGAAAATAGAATTGTTCATAGAAAATTGTGGTGAGCTTTCTGCTGATTTTTTTTGATGAGGTAAGAAGAAGTCTTCATGATGCTAATCCAAAACGATCAGATAAATATAGATTGGCAAATCAAAAGACAAAAGTTCTATGAGACCATTGTGCCTGAAATCTGGGAATGAAGGAATATAAGGGATAATAGCATAATTGATCATAAATTGGCTGCGTGAAATGTTAGTGATGAACTGTGCCTGCCTGAAATTTCGACTTCCATGCTCCTCGGATGCTGCGTGCCCTTCTGTGATTTTTGAGCACTGCTGTCATGCTGACTCTGATCTCCAGCATCTGCAAACCTCACTTTCACCTGCGGGAAAGGGAACAGAGTCATCATTAACAATTGTGCTTTGAACTGGAAGAATTTTTCAAGCGAAATTTGACTGAGCATTGGGATGTGGAAGTTCCGAAAAGATTAGTTTAGCCCAACAGCGTTCTATGATTGATCAGTGCCCCCAGCGCACCCATGCGTTTCTCTGATTGTGTGGAGAACCAGTGCCTCCAGCTTGGTCCTGTAGGACCGCGTTTTCTTCGCTGTTGGACATTATACGTCATCAGTTGGGATGGGTCCTGCAGCATGCATAGGGTTAACATGATTGGTGAGCATGCTTCCGGCGAGTGATCATTGGAACGAAGCGTTGTTGTCTCCAATAGATATTCGGTGAGTGAGGGCTAAAGGGGAGGGAAGCACCAGGTGCTAGAGCCCAGTTAGAGGTTTCATGTTTGGTCATTATGTGACTCTGGACCCAAACACAGTGTCTCTGGGCTCGCCAATTAAGCCAAAGACAGCCTGAGTCTCCTTCCCAGAAACAGACCCCAGTCAGCCGCCGCTATTCCTGGTTCAGTTTTATTGTGTTTTAAATTTATCAGGTCACTGTTGCGTTATCTATCTTTAGTGTGAATAGAACTGAAAATAAAAGATATTGTTTGAAATCATTGCTGTGGTTCATGAGGAGATGGTCTTGTTGGGAGACGTTTGGCTGTGTAATCGTGACTGGGATTGATGGGAAAGTGTACCGCATGAACACCTCTGTCCCTTACCTTGCTGTAAATGTAACACAGACAGAAATAATGAAGCAGGAAGTGGAGGGCCAGAACGCCCGAGCAGGATAGCGGGTCTCAGAAGTTTTGGAATTTGGGGTCATTCGTTGCCAATCCCTCAACAAAAAATCCGATGCATTGTTTTTTTTTATCTGCTCCCCTTCCCCACCCTTTCCTAACACTCCCTCCACCCATTACCAGCAACTTTTTAAATAGGTTTGCTTATTTTATACAAACTATGTCACTTTTATCAGAACATTCTGTAATTTGAGAATTGGATTGAAATTGATATACAGAACAGCCAGTGTATGAACATCAAACATTACTTTGGACCTCCTCGAATTGCTGACGTCCGTATGCTAAAATTGCTCCCCGATTGCCATTTGGTAAGTATTTACAGGATTATTTTTTACATCTAGATAATGTGTCACTGATACCTGTGTCAGTTAAAAACAATTGGTCTTTATATCCCACCTTTAACAGAATGGAAATATGAAAAATTAGAACAGGACTGGCTTGTCGTGATATTTGATCCTTCTCCATAATTCATATGATCTTGGATGATCCTTCCGCACAGTAACCTGCGACCTCTTTAGGTCTATACCTTTTGATACCTCTTGCCCTCAACGCTACTGATATCTTCATCTTGTCAACATTGCACGTTCTGGCTTTAATTACTTTCTGTCGCAGCAAATCTCACTGAGTAACCAGTATTTGATTAAAAATAAAATCCTCATCTCAGTCCTAAATGGACTACCCCATATTCTTAGAAGTGACGCCACCTCCCCACATTCTATGGTTTGGACGCCCTGGTCATTGAAAACATCCTAACTGCATTGACCATATGTGTATCTTTTGGAATTTTATTCCTTTATGTGATATCCTACTTCATCATTCTAAACTTGAGTAATTTTCATCCTAACGAATCCATTCTGTCCTCGTACATCAGTCCTGCCATGCCATGGATCAGTCTGGTAAACCTGTGTTATGCAGTCTCCGTATGGAGAACATCCTTTACCAGATAAGGATTCCAAGACTGCACACGACACTCTCCTTTGTGGTGTCAATAAGACCCTGTACAATCTCAGCAAGTCTTCCCTTCTCCTGTGGTCAAATCCTCTAAGTACAAAGGCTAACAGACCATTTGCCTTCCTCAGCTGCTGCTGCGCCTGCATGCTTACGTTCAGCGATTTGTGTACAGGAAGACAATATCTCCTTTCCTATTTTAGTGTCGTAAATTTATGCTGGCTCTGTTCAATTAAGTTAGAGTTTACCATTGTTAGGCTAACCTTTCTGTCATTCCATGTTTTCTCGCTGCTCCCTTTTATAAATAGTGGGGTCACAATAACTGACCTCCAAGCCATAGATATTGTTTCAGAGTCGATAGAATATTGAAATATGACAATGAATTTACTCTATTTAGACTCCACACTCTAGTTACAGAACGCCTTCCCTGCATTTAGGGTGACTTTAAGTACACTGGTGTTTGATACGCAGTTGGTGGAATTTATTGTCTTTTAATCTCATCAATTTCCAAAACAATATCTCCCTGAAAATATTGATTATCTTCAGTTCCTCCATCACTTTTTCTTCCTGGTACTTTAGAAATATTATTTGTGTCATCAATTGTGATGACAGAACCAACATACATTTTATTTTTGGTATGCCATATATTTATCCCACATCCGTTGTTTCTCATTGTAAGGGATTTGTTTTCAATAATCGTTTCTTTCTCCCTTCGTTTGACTTCAAGAGCTTTAACAATTCATTATTTACTTCTCTCAAGCTGACTGTCAAGCGAGATTTCGCTCTGCATTATTTTTTTCTTCATCTGGTGCTGACATCTGAACTGCTCTCAGTCTTAAGGCCTGCTGCTATTTTCAGCCACCTCGTCAGCCTCCTTCTTGAGTGCAGTGCTATGCCCTCATATCCCTAGTTAGCCATGACATGGCCACATTCCCAGCTTTCTTTGTGTCTGACAGGAGTGAGAAGCAGTTGCAGTTCCTGCAGATACTTTTTAAGTACTTGTCATTCCTTAAAATTCTGATCCCTATTTCGTTGTACCCTGCTCACGCTTCATATCAGTGTCATTTCTTCTATTTCGATTTCGGCTCATAATCTCAGTCAGCTCTATCATTCTCCACCTTAATGAAGACTTCTCTCACTGAGAGAGAGAGAGAGAGAGAGAGAGACAAAGACAGAGACAGAGACAGAGACAGAGAAGAAAGATCGCGTGAGTTGACTGATGCTGCTTTAACCTGAGAGTCGTTGTGCCTCAGGCACAGCACAGGATTGAGAATGTGGGTACTTTACTCCTCTCTAGCTCGTGGTTAAAGCAGATATTCGTTACACTCACAACCTAATCTTCCTCATTGTTCTGAAGCCGAGATGAAGTTTGAACTCCTGATATACAGACACGAGAACCTCTTTCAGTACATGTCCCGGAGAACATTACAATGTCGCAGTGTCATCAGAAGTGAGGAAGACCAAATATTCCCACACACTGCGACTCGGCACTTTTCAATTTCACAGAGCCAACGAACCAATCGCTGTGGCTTCTCGAAATGGTAAGGAAACAAAATAAATACCTCAGTCTCATGTTGGTTCATGGAGTGACGAAGCACCTTCTCCTTCTTTAAGAGGCTGGGACGTTGACTCTGATGTTCGTAGATACATTGTTTTATTCGACGCATTGAAAGTAATCCTATCACAGATGCCCATGTTGTTGATGCTGAACAAAACTGCCCTTACTGGGAATTGAACCCATGTCGCAGTGGTAAAAGTGGCAATTCAGAGCCACGACACGACCAGGGACGAGTACAGCGGTCAGACACAAGTAGAGTGGCAGCTCTCAAACGCATTGGACGCGTCCTTGGAAGAAACAACTGCTTGACTGTCCTCATTCCTTTTATGCATCCCTTTGCCTTGTATGCCTTAGCATCACAAATACAGACTGAATGCCTCTGAGGGTTGTGTTGATTTCATTGCAATGAGTTTCAGATTTATCCACCATAATGGTGGATAAATTATTTGCTACTTATCTTTTGAAAACTTTCTGCATCATACATTTAGTCTCCACCCCCTTGGTATTTGACCGAGAGGAAACATTTCTTTCAGCCAATCTTGCCTTAACTCTCATTGTTTCCCACATTTCAATATGTTTCCTCGCAATCTCCGCTTCTCCATTGAGGTTAGAATAGGGAAACTGATCGTTTTAAAAAATAAATCGTTGGCTGAATACTGCATTGTGGCCTCTTCCTGAGCCTGATGTTCCAGTGATCTCTGGTACATGTCAATAAAAAATCCGAAATGAGCACTGATCTCACAACAGCAGGATATAAATAGATCTACTGATTGTAAGGTCCTAATTGTGAGATTGGGTCACGTTCGTACAAGAACATTGACTGCAGCTGCACAGACAGAACAACGGCAATGCCAGTGCTTGATAGCCAAATGTCTCAGTGAAATTGGAGGATGGACCTAAAGCAGGGTTACTGATCGTGGGATGCGGAGAAATCTCCGAGAATGGGAGGGTTTGAATCCTAATACATAGAAAGCAGAGATGTGAAAGAGCCCCATCACCTCGTCGAATATTTTCATGTTACAAAAGATGGATTCCATCCTGCATTTGTTAGTAATGTCTTACTATGCATAAAACGGTAACAAATGAGAATACTGTAAGTCAAATTGGAAATGACCTTTCTGCTGCCACAACGCAAAGCGCTAACCACTGCACGATACTGGCACCACATGGAATAGCATTATGCAAAAAAACAGTAAAGATGGTGGCAGAGGATATGTTTGGAATTGGACCACATGAACAGTAGGAATACTTGACAGACAGTGAGTGAGACATGCAAGATCTTGGTGGGCTGAATGGTTAACTTGAGTATCCCCAGAGTCGATGGATATTTCATCACTTAGTTTGTTGAAAGCGAAGATTGAAATACTTCTCCATAAAATGAAAGCATCAGCGAATAGCGCAGGCAATTGCTGGAATGTATTTCTGCAAAAGAAATGCAGTTTACCATCGGCTACTTTACCAATTTCCTAATTCAAGGAAGTGGCCACTGCTGTGGAATATCGCATCGTTCCAGATTTCAGGCGTGATACAAGAAACTGTGTGGTGCAGCTGAGAAAATTAAACTGGAAATGTGGATGGGGATGAGCTAGTGGATATGGGTTCAGTTGTGACGTCAGTGAGTGTGAAGTATTTCTCTGAAAGTAGAGAGTCACTTGAAATGTCAGGGACTGGGAGTTCCAACATTGCTTGGAACAGCTATTGTTGAGGTGGTATACATCGCATGAGGCTGGGAGCTCCAAACTCAACTGCAGCAGTTTCCATTGACACGAAGCAGGGAGCATTGAGACATCAAGCTGGCATTTCCAACTTTTCCTGGAGCAGCTTCCTTTACATCTTCACAGAGAGAAACAGAGGAAACGCAGTTAAGCATTCCTTTTGTTTCAGGAGCAAGACTGGTGTGCTTCAAACACACATGCCTGCTAATCTACAACGTTGTTCCAAAGCCGAAATAAGGTTTGCATTTTTAACCTATTGGAGCAGACGTTTCATCCAATTGAATCGTGCAAAACTGAGGCCTCTTTCTTCATTCCCCAATACAAAACCACTGCCTCGCAACTGAGTAGAGAGTGTGGTCTTGGAAAAGCCCAGCAGGACAGGCAGCATTCGAGGAGCAGGAGAATCGATGTTTCAGGCAAGAATCTTTCATTTGGAATGAGGCTTGTGAGCTGAGGCGGTATAAAGACAAATCGGAGGAGGCAAAGTATCTGAGAGTGTGAAAGGTGGGTTGAGGTGGAGGTAATGGTGTTAGGTCAAAGTGTAGGGTGGAGTGGATCGGCGAGAAGGAAGATGGACAGATAGGAAAGTTCATGAGAGCAGTGCCAACATGAAACGATCGAACTGGGATAAGATGGCGGAGTTGAAATGAGAAATATATTGAAGTCCACATTGATGCCGTGTGGTTGAATGGCCCCAATGTGAAAGATGAAGCCTTCTTCCTCCTGGCGTCGGGTGGTAAAAGTATAGCGATGGTGGATGTCCAGTACCTGCATGTACTTGACTGAATGGGAGGGAAAGTTAATGTACTCGGCCACAGGCAGTGATGTCGCTTGGTGTGGGTGTCCCGGAGATGTTCTCTGAAACGCTCTCCAATTAGGCATCCTATCTCTACAATGTAAAGGAGACTTCATTGTGAGCAACGGATAGAGTAAATGTCATGTGTGGATTTGCAAGTAAAGTTCTGATGGATGTGGAAGAATCATTTGAGTATTTGGACAGAATTAAAGCGAAGGTGTGGGTGGATTTTGCATCTCCTATGATGGAATGGGAAGGTGCCTGGAGGGGAGGGTCGTTTGGTGGGTGGCATGGACCTGACAAGGGAGTCACGGAGGGAATTATCTTCACAGAAACGGCTAGTGGTGGGGAACAAAATACATGTCTGCTGGTGGAGTCCGTTTGCATGTGCTTGAAATGGTGGAGGATGATATGATGTCAACGGAGATTGGTGGGGTGGAAGGTAATGACCAGGGATATTCTATCTTTTTCATAGTTGGAGGGGTGGGTCTTGAGTGCGGAGTTGCTGGAAGTGGATGACATGCTCTGGAAGGCAGCATTGGCCACGTTGGTGTAGAAATTGCCTCACCAATGACTCAATTTGTCCTTGACAATTGTCTGAGTCTGAACGAGTCACGTCATGACTGTGGTGAGATGCTTCCCCAAGTGTGCACACTTGCACCTTATTAACATCATACGGCTCTTCGACGTCTCTGATCATTCCTTTGGTCTAAACTATCCTCATGTCCTTCCATCCGTCCTCTCATAGTCCCACTCTCATCTGGTCTCACGCCCTCTGCCGCTATGCATACCTGTACTTGATGGCTGTAGAGTGTTTTATTGTGACTTATCTGAATGACGTTTTTAGCACCGCCTATTTTCACAACCTGTGCTGCTGCCTTCGCAGCTTTACCTTTCCACACGAGCTCCCACATCGTGGAAGGGATGAAGTTGCGGATTGTTCACCCAATGATGCAATCCTGAGGTCTTCGAACAAATATGATGCCCGTGGAAGAATTCACAACAGGGGTTGTTCATCCATCACGGCTCAGCTAATTATCAAAGTTTTGGATAGTTTATTCAAATCTTTTCACTGTCTCCGCTCCATCTATCTTTGTAATGTCCTACAGCCCATTCAAGAACAATAAGAGGTGGTTACTAAATGCCAACCCAGTCAGCGAATCCGACATCCAGGATTTTTTTTTTAAATCATGCTGTCTCAGATGTTTGCATTCCCTCGAACTCCAACCGTTTGAGTATGCTGGATTTTAAATCTTTTTTTGTCTATTGCCCGAACTTTCATGTATGAAAGCCATAAAGCAGGAATTATCTTCATTAAGGAGATCTCAAAATGCCGTTAGGAAAGGAGTTACTCACCAAGTGATGAAGAAAACTGTGATACGTGTTCAAATCAACGGCAGTAACATTGTATCGTGCCTTTCACCTAATGGAAACTTCAAAGGTTTTCCTCTGACTGGAGTTTAAGCACATCTTGATCGCAGTCGTACAACGAGTTATTGCAAAGCTGACAAAGTGTTATATCAAACAAATGATCAAACGAGTAGGTTTCAAGTGGTATTTTACACCACAAATCTCAGTTTGCATCACAAACCTCGGTTGATGGAGCTTGTTCTGCGGTAGGTCATCATTTTTATGTCAGTATAAAAGCGCCACTTTCGCACATGGCTCTGCAACTCAGTGATTAGAGCTGTAACCTTGTTTGCCAGTGGCCATGAGCTCGAGTCCCACTGGGACTTTGCTGTGTTTCGCACATATACTGCAGCAAACATCCGAGCGTGCTTTCTCACTGTTGTTCAGAATTCTTTGTTCAGAATGAAGCCATTTTCTCCAGGGCTAATCTGTTTGAGTTTGCAGTTCCACTTCAATGAACATGAGAATAACACGCAGCTGACGCGAAGAATGCTCCAGTTTGGCAGGAGGAACAACGTGAGACTGTGGAAGCCGGACAGCAGCGTGGAAACAGTGGCAGAGGAAACACACGGGTAACCGGATTAATGATTCTGTTCCTTATGTAGCGACTAAACAACTAAGAAGTAAATAGGCAGGAGGCAACAAGATCACAGGAAGCCACGCTGCCTCAGAAGGTTTACTTTGAGCATGCATCAATTCTTCATTTTTGAGCCTGTCATCGAATGGCAGCCTACGGCCTGATTACCCCTTTACTTACGTAAACAGGCTCTGGTTTTAAAGTCTAAAGTGAAGGAAGAAGAAGCCAAATGGTGAAATTACTCATGAAGTCGGTCTCTCCGGAGGCCTTTGTCACTCTCGCCAGGTGTGTCTCTATATTTACCTTTACAGGTGAAAATGGGGTTCAGTTCTCTATCGGGTCATGAACAAATCTAACCGAATCTGACTTCACTCCCATATATTGTTTCATTTGAGGTTAATGGTTTGCAGGGAAAGTCTCATTGAGATGAACACTTCAGGCGCCAGACTGCGGGCCAAGCACAGCAAACTGGAAATGAGAATGTACGGCCGTTTGATGAGTGGAACTGACATCGTGCATTATTCTATGCTGTAAAACCACGTGTGTCACGAACATCTTTTTTTAAAGAAACTTCTCATCGCAGATAAACAAAGCTATTATGTTAACAGAAGATGCATTTGCACCAGCCGTGCAAACTGGTCGATTAGCGTTTATGATTCAGCACTTCCACCATTGTGGTTTGGGTTCATTTCCTAGTCAGGGAATCAGGATTTATTGTTCCTGTTAGGAAAAATAACAGAAGCAGAGCATCTCTGATAGGAATTGCATTTCACTTGCGTTTGCATGTGACTTGCAATTTTGCTGCAGGACCGCACAGTGGCTCACTGGTTAGCGCTACTGCCTGACAGCGCCAGACACCTACTTTGACACCAACTGGGTACACTGTAGGTAAGTTGACTAATTCAGGAGCGAATGGAGAGAAGACATAAGCTAGGCAATTGTTTTGGGAGGACTGTTCCCTGTAGGGTCGGTGTGGGTTTGTTGCATTAAGTGGCCTTTTTCTGAACTTGTGCAGCACAGAAACAGGCCATTCGGTCCAACCCGTCCATGCCGACCAGATATCCCAAAGCAATCTTGTCCACCTGCCAGCACCTGGCCCATACCCCTCCAAATGCTTCCTATTCATTTACCATTCAATTGCCTGTTAAATGCTGCAATTGCACCAGCTTCCACCACTTCCTCTGGCTGCTCTCTCCATGCACTACCGCACTCTGTGTGAAATGGTTGCCCCTTAGGCCTCTTTTATAACCTACTCCTCGCATCCTCAACCTATGCCCACTAGTTCTGGACTACCCCACCTCAGGGAAAAGACTTTGCCTGTTTACCCACTCATAATTTTCAGAGAAGGGAGAAACGTGAGAAATAACAGTCACTTCCGGTGAGGGATTGATCCATGATGCGACAACCAACCGAATCACCTGTGACTGAAATAGCTCCATCCTCCCTACACTGGTAATGGCATTATACACCATTAGAGTGGGTTTGCCTGTGTTGAAATGGACACAGCATTCTTTATGAAGACGGACTTTACTGGGATATAAAGACCTGGCAAAACACATGGAGGGATATGCCTGGAACAGAAGACGTCAGGAAGAATGAACAGCGTTTACTTGGAAATAAAAACATTGCAAAGGAATCCACTGAGATCCTGCGGGAGAAAGCCTTTAGAAAAGACAAGGCGGGATTTCATGGGGAGGTGGAGCAGACAAATAGATCGCGTGGCCTGAAACCAGGAAAAAGTGATTTGTGTCCATACGGAAATTTTCCAGATGATGTGAATTTGGTGAGACAGGAAGAAAATTTCCTCATACAGATGGCTCTAAAACTGGAGTTTAAAACTTCGAAACCAGTGATGAATGATAAAGAAAGGTTTGGAGCATGGCTTGTTTTTTTTCATTGTAATGTTTTTGAAATTGGGACTCAGTTCTTTTTTTCAGAGAAAAGTAATTTCAGGCGCGTACAGACACACAAGGAATGAATTTAATGGGGAGAGAGGGTCTGCTCTGCAGGGATGGGGTTGTGTTAAGTACACACTCTCCAATTGGTTAACGTTAATTGGAAAGTAATTGTATAACACATGCAACTGAATACGACTAAATGTGAAAATTATTATGAACGGTTTAGCAGCTCGATGTAAGTGAACTTCTATAAATTTTAAAAGAACTGAGCTATTTGTTTTAGCTCAGCATTAAAGGGAAGCTGCTTAGCTCAATCTGCTGCATAACTGTTTTATGATACAAAGTGTTCCCAATATTGTGGGATTAATTCTCGCAACGTCTCATTTTACCATTACGATCCTGATATCCCCACTCACCTAATCTATTCGATGATGGCGAGAATCAAAGGGATATTATGCCATAGTGAGGTGGAACTGACCTGCTGAGAAACACACAATTTTTTTCATCTGTTGCATTGGAAATTTGGTTGCAATCACAGAGGAGGTATGGAGTGAATTTGCTGCTCACTTATCTCACCCGAAAATATCCCGTGACAAGACTCGAAACATATTCCTGTTTGAATTCTCTAAGCTTCACAGTAGTAATTTAAAAATAATATATATCATTTCGATTCGAATTTTTCCAACAACATTGAAAATATCCAAAGAGATAAATATCATTCTTTTTGTCTTGTTTTAATAACCTGTATGAGTTTAAAGCAATTGCAATAACATGAAACGATATAAGCGTCCTTTTCACAATTTAACACAGGGTATGATGAGCGGTTTGGGAAATCGAATCCGTCTCAAACATCACCCTGTATCTCTATTAAGAGTTGGATATTCTCCTCGGGAATATTTCTGTGTGGTCGCATGTAACGGAGGCATTTCCCAAGGGCAGGCCACTCCAGAAAATCAGAAGTTAGATCTTTAGAGTGAATGCTGCTTTTTTCAACGTTCTATTGCTGTGTGTGTGTGTGTGTGTGTGTGTGTGTGTGTGTGTGTGTGTGTGTGTGTGTGTGTGTGTGTGTGTGTGTGTGTGTGTGTCGGTGTGTAAGAATTCAGAACGTTGGGAATTGATGGTCAGCCAAATGAATGTTCTTCCTGTAGAATGTGGGAGGCAAGAGTCACTAGTAATGTCCCAAGTATCTGTATCTGTGGGAAGTGCATCCAACTCTAGTCTCTTGGTAAATGTTTATGGAAACGGGAGCTGGACGTTGGATTATTCGGGAGACTGAGGAGATAATTGAGAGGAGTTTTTGGCAGGCCGTAACACCTCAGGTATGCAATGAGGTTATAAGCATAGCATACCGTTATTGATACTTTTGAGGGGGAATGACTTAGGAGGGGTAACACATGGGGTACAGGTCTCTCGCACAGAGTTTGTTCCTATTGCTCAAAAGAGATTGGGGGACAGGAAGAGAGCATTATTTTTGGAGACTTCATCGTGAGAGAAACAGATTGCAAATTCAGTGGGTGGGGACACACTTATGACTGGTATGTTGCCTCCCAGCTCCCAGGGCTTGTAATGTCTCGCATTGTATTTGTGCGATTCTTAAGTCATGGTCCACATATGAAACAACAACATTGGTAAGAAATGGTGAAATTCCTATAAGGCTGAAATTCAGTGGGCCAGAGTGACATCTTCGATCTAGATCAAACAGATTTGTTCTCTCTGATTTGTTACCCATGACACGTCGTGCAGAGATGAAGAATAGGTAGAGAGCTTTTGAAAATAAAGCTACCGGGATGATACAGAGGAGCAGGATTTGGATACCTGGACAATTGTGTCTTATTCTGAAGTAGGTGGTACCTCAACAAAATAGGATAGTTTTTACCTGAACCACAGGAGAACCAATATTCAGGGGGTGGTGAGGGGAGGGGGGATAATTTGCTAATGCTCTTCCGGAAGGTTTACGTGAACTCAGCAGCACAATGGGGACATGAATTGCAGGTCAGTTTTACAGGAGGTTTTGAGTAGTGAGGACATAACTAGGTTTGCAAGAGGGTATTGGCAAGGATGAAGATGGTTCCAAGTGTGTTTACTTCATCGCCAGGAGCATCTGGAATAAGGTAGATGAACTTAGAACATGGGTTTTTAACTGGGAGTTCGACGTTGTGCCCATTTCAGAGACATGAATGGCAGTGAATGGACTGGGAGTTCCTAGTGCTGCAGTTTCGATTTTTCAGTAAGAACAAGAAAGGTGGCTAAGGAGGGCGAGGTGTGGCATGATTAGCCAAGGACAGCATTACGGGAGCGAAAAGAATATTTGACGTTCACTCTACGGAGTCTACTGTGCTAGAAAGGTCTGATATTAGACTCAGGAAAGGAGAGGTCACTGTAAATGGAGTTTTCAATAGCCCACTGAAGCATTCCAGAGATGTAGAGGAAAAGATTGCAAAGCTGATTCTGAATAGGAGCGAAAATAACAGGTAGTTGTTATGGGGAATTTTAACTTTACCAATAATGATTGGAAAGTTTATAGTTTGAGTAAATCTGATCGGTAAGTTTTTGTCCAATGTGTGCAGGAGGATTTCCTGACATAGCATATAGTCAGGCCAACAAGAAGCAAAGCCACATTGGAATTGGTACAGGGTAATGTACCAATCTGTTCGATGTGGAGGGAAGTGAGCACTTTGATGATCGGAATAGGTGGGACCTTTTCATCTGTGTCACAATTGAAAAAAGGCAATGCTGTCGAGGAGAATATTGTGATACAACCTATTAGAATACACGAAATTAATGTTCGTAAGGAGTTTGTGTTGGCAATTCTTGAAAGTGTGAAAAAAGATCTGTCCGTTGGGCTTGATGGGATGTATCCTAGGATTCTCTGGGAATCATGGGTGGAGACATTTAACTATAACTTTAACTATAACTGCGAGAAGACTCAAAATTAGTAAATATTGACCCCTTCTCCAAGAAGAGGAGGAGAACTTTGATAATTTAAGAACATTGAGCCTCAGTTTCCTTGTAGATAAAGTGTTGGAAAAAGTTATGAGAGATGGGACTTATGATCATCTAATAAGGAAAAAGTTGATTCGGGATAGTCAATTCGATTTTGTGAAGAGTAGTTTGTGCTTCACGAACCTGATTGAGCTCTTTGAGAATTTGAGCTATTAGGTGGATGAGGGTGAAGCGACTAAAATGGTGGATATAGTTTTCACTTAGGCATTGGTAATATTCCCCACGGTAGGCTACTGCATAAAATACATAGGCGTATGATTGAAGGTTTTTTTTTATTGGTTTGGATCAGAAACTGGCTAGCTGAAAGAAGACAGAATGGGTAGTTGATGGGAATTATTTGTTCTGGATTTCAGAAACTAGTGGTTTCGCAGAAGATTTTTTTTCCGGTCCAATGCTGTTTGTCATTTTTATAAATAACCTGGATTAAGGCGTGGAATGATGGGTCAGTAAATTTCCCGATGACACGAAACTCAATGGAGTTCTCAACAGTGCCAAAAGTTACTGCAGGTTGCAGTGGGACATGAATAACCTGCAGAGCTGAGCTCAGTGGGGTCAAATAGAAATTAATGTTGGAAAATGTGAGGTCATTCACTTTGGAAGCAGCAATAAGAAGAAAGTGTTCTGGGCTCAAAGTAATGTTCTTGGAAGTTAAGCTGAGCAGAGAGACCTCGGCGCTACTGTGCAAAAAACGCTGCAAGTTACCACCCGTGTTGACAAGTTTGTTTGGAAGGAGCACGGAATGATTGATTTATTGGGAGAGAGGTTGAGTTTCAGAGCCATGAGGTCATGTTGCACTCCAAAATTCTCTGGTGGCCACATTGTGGAATTGCATACAGTTCTGATCGCCACATCATCGGACGGATGTGCAATCATTGGCAAGGGTGCAGGGGAGATTAACTGCGGTTCTGACTTTTTTGGAGGGCAAGTTTTACGAGGAGAGACTGGGGGAACTCGGGCTGTTTATGACAGAGAGAAGAAGTTTGAGAGATGATTTAATAGAGACATACAAGATGATCAGATGCTTGCTTAAGGTGGACAGTGAAGGACATGTTTTTTACAAATGGTGATGGTTGGCACAAGGGCACACAGCTTTAAATTGCGGCTGATAGATGCCGAGGCATGTTCTATTCTCAGTGAGTAGAAAAGGTGCAGAACGCCTAGGATTCAACAGTCGGAGATGCATTAACTTTTAGGGCTTTTCAATGATCGGGGATAATCTTTTGAGTCATAATTATAAAATGTCATTCGGTTTGACATTTGATTAGGATCGCGTTGGGTGTTGCATCAAGGGCCAAAGAGCCTTTATTGTACAGTAATATTCGGTCCTCGAGCTGTTCTCAGCCTGATGTTGCAATCATCCTGGCCAATATCAGTGAAATCAGCGCCTGGCGTGGATCAATCTCTCAACTTCGGCAGCTCAGACACCTCCAGTCTGCTATAGAAGCACGGAAACCTGATCAATTTCCCCAATGGAGCTGATGTCAGAGGACGTTCAACGGCTCCTGTTCTTGCCACTGAGGCCAGAAATTCAATTACTCAATTTTGTGCTGTGGATCTGAATTGAAACACACATCAGAGGTGATTGTACTGATTATTGATCATCCATTATGACACATCAGGTTCAGGAAAAGGACAGAGAAAAACGTGGTGAAAAAGATGTTATTGAATATAATTCTAGATTAGTGGTGCTGGAAGAGCACAGCAGTTCAGGCAGCATCCGGGGAGCAGCGAAATCGACGTTTTGGGGCAAAAGCGCTTCATCAGGAATAAAGGCAGAGAGCCTGAAGCGTGGAGAGATAAGCTAGAGGATGGCGGGGGCGGGGTGGGAGGGGGGTGAGAAAATGGCATAGAGTACAATAGGTGAATGGGGGAGGGGTTACTGAATATAAGTTTACCGTGGCTTCCTGCATTGATCACGGGCAATTTTTGGTCACTACTGTACTGGGATTTTCCTTCCATCAGTTTCACTTCGTCACAGAATTCGAATCACTGACACTGCACCAAGTTCGTTTGGAAAGTTCATATGACACATTGACCAACATTGCACACAACTTCAATAATCTTCAGCTTTACGACATCCAAGAGGACGTGGCATGGTTTGTACAAATAGTATACAAAGCGCAATGCTATGCAAGATCTAATTGAATTCCAGTTTAGATTAGATTACATTCCCTACAGTGTTGAAACAGGCCCTACGGCCCAACCCACCCAGACCCATTTCCCTTTGACAGATGCACCGAACACTACTGGAAATTTAACATGACCAATTGAAATGACCTGTATATCTTAGTATTGAGGGAGGAAACCGGAGTACCCAGAGCAAACCCACTCAGTCACGGGGAGAACATGCAAAATCCACACAGTCAGTTGCCCAAGACTGTGAGGCAGCAATGCTAATCAATGAACCACTATGCCACCACAGTGCAAAGTAGCAAGAATCCAGAGTAATATTCAAAATGTCAGATATTCATATCCATTACCTTGATCAGAATTCCAGCCTTGCAAGGGCGAGTCTACCCCTGAATCCCCAGAATCCACGTGGACGCCTGTTCCATTGGTCCACCTGGAAGCCTCTGATCAGCCTGACAGAGCAATCAGAAATCTCCACTTTCTGATCTGAAGCTGCGACAGGATTTGTCTAATCCAGCCGAGAGGGCAGCGAGGTACAAGTGAGACCTTAATATTTCTTGATGTAGATTCGCATTGCCCTCATTACGTTAGTGTTTAAAGACCTGGGCCAGAAACAGCCCAGTCAGGACGGAACATGAGAAGG
Organism: Hemiscyllium ocellatum; assembly: GCF_020745735.1. Taxonomy (NCBI): domain Eukaryota; kingdom Metazoa; phylum Chordata; class Chondrichthyes; order Orectolobiformes; family Hemiscylliidae; genus Hemiscyllium; species Hemiscyllium ocellatum. Next base: position 617,979 of record NW_026868110.1, on the reverse strand, counting down.
CCATTCTTCACACCGCTCCTGCCCCGCCCCGCCATTCGATATCATCATGGCTGAGCCAGTATGTTAATATTTCTTTTACAGCCTTTCAACATCATCGTGTTTCCTACTGGCTAACAGATATAATAATCGAGCTCTATCTTCAATAGACATCGAAATTGTTCATTTGTGCGAATAAAGAAGGTCCGTTTCAAGGCATTTGGGTTCCTGCTCCAATATTGCAGGTTTTGCAATGGAGCAGCCGAGTCTGGTCTGATCACATATCAAACCAAGAACTAAACCACGATGCTGCTGAGACGCAAATCGATGATCTTGGAATGTCAACTTCAGCAATCACGAGGAAATCCAAAGGGCTTTCTCTTGCGCCACAGAGCCGCGCAAGCAGGCATTTTTAAGCACACAGGGTTGCCTTTGCCTCGGGACTCCCATCTCACGTAGGTCTTACTTCGTCACGCTTTCCAGTACCAGGTGCTTATCCAAGTGTGCTCTGGCTATTCAAGTGTTTGGCTACACACTGCTGAAATATTCTACTGACATGTAGCTATGCCACACTTTCAGATAGTGAAGTCCAGACAAATACCACTGTCTGTTTGAAATTATTTATTCTAAATTTCCGCTTAATCGCTTGTCTCTTGCTTTTAATCTGTGCTACTGCGTATTATTACTTCCCAAAACATGCTCATTTCTGTCACACATATCTCTCTTCTTCATAATATGTGCACGTTAATCAGTTTCTCACACAGCTTTCTCTGCACTTGGATAAACAGCCCCAGGCTGGCTCGTCTACCTTTGCAGTGGAAATGTTCCAGCCCTTTGTCATTCTTATCATCTCCTCAGAACATCTTCTCCTGGAATCAGACGCTTCCTGCAACCTTCAATGGAAAAACGTTCTCTGAAGAAAAGACAAAATGTCTCAACAAAACTCAACAGCTCTTTTTCATCTATGGAGAGAAAGGAGAGTTAATGTTTCGAGTCCAATGATCCGTTTTTGAAACTAATGGGATATGCGGGTGCGAAAATAATGTGAAAGAAGGCGGACGGGTCTGAAATGATTGAAATCGATGCTGGGTCCTGAAGACTGCACAGTCTGTCAGTAGAAAATGAGGCGCCGTTCTTCCAGCTTGTGCTGTGCCTTGAAGGAGCACAGCAGCAGACCAGAGTCTGAAATAGTGCCTTGGGAACACAGTGTAATATTGAAGTCACAGGAGAGTGGAAGATCAAGATAACTTTTGTTGATTCTATACAGAACGTCGGTGATCTCAGCTTTGTCACTGACTCTGTTTTTCTCTCCCCATTGTGCAGTGATAAAATTCAGAGGAGGAAATACAGTTGCCTGGATTGAAAGTAGTGCTGACCAATCACTAAAAACAGTGTCTGGAAAGTCACACAGTGAGGAGAGGTATGGTAACCCAGCAGGTCCTCTGGCTTAAGCATTAGAACGTTACAGTGCAGTTGGCCCTTCGGTCCTCGATCTTGCACTGACCTGTGAAAAAAATGTGATGCCTATCTAACCTTCCTCGTTACATTATTATCCATATATATGTCCAATTCACATTCAGTGAGTCTACGACTGTTGCAGACAGGCTGATCCACGCCGGTACTACTCTCTGTGTGAAGACATTAGCACAGTTATCTGTCCTAAATCAATCGGCATTCAATTTAATGCTGTAGCTCCTCGTGTTGGCCTTCGCCATCTGAGGAAAGAGGCTCTCACTCTTCACTCTATTTGACCTTCTGATAATCATATAAATTATGATTAAGTCACCTGTCAACCTTCTTCTCTCCAACGAAAACAACCTCAGTCTCCTCAGACTTTGCTCATAAGACTTTCGATTCACACCTGTCACCATCCTAGTAAACCTCCTTTTAACCCTTTCCAGAGATTTCACATTTTTCCAAAATTCAGTGACCAGAGTTGCATGCAATACTTGATGGTACCCTACCAGGTGGTAAAGCCGCAACTTCTGTAATTTCATGGAATGGTGTTGTCTGGGCAATTGTTGGGATGCAAGGAATACTGGTCCAGAGGGTTGCGACAGAAAATATCCTGCATTTTGCTGACAAGTTGTGGAGTTCAGTGGAATAGAATATTGGTGAAAGTGGAAAAGAATGTATACCTTCCACCGCATCCTGTCACCAGTGAGCATATCCAAGTCACATTCAGACAGTCAGACATATTTCCTCATCTTTAAAAGGTATGCACACTTTCAGTTTGCCATGCGAAAGTTTTGTAAATTAATTCAGTACTGACAGGATTACCGTTTAAAGCTGTGTGACAGATGTTGCAAACGGTCATACCAGACAAAATGATGTACCACGTGAAAAAAATATGTGTTTCATTCAGGAAAGATAAAATAGAATTGTTCATAGAGAATTGTTCATAGAAAACTGTGGTGAACTGTCTGCAAATTTTTTTAGATGGGGTAAGAAGACGTCTGCATGAGCACCACTCTCATGCTGACTCTGATCTCCAGGATCTGCAGCCCTCACTTTCACCTGCGGGAAAGGGAACAGAGTCATCATTAACAATTGTGTTTTGACCTGGAAGAATTTTTCAAGCGAAGTTTGATTGAGCGTTGGGATGTGGAAATTCTGGATAGATTTGTTGAGCCCAAGAGCATTCTATGATTGATCAGAGCCCCCAACGCGCCCATGAGTTTCTCTGATTCGTTGGAGCACCAATACCTACAGCTTGGTCATGTAGAATTGCCTCTTCTACGCTGATGGGCATTATACATCATCAGTTCGGATGGGTCCTGCAGCAAGCACAGGGTTAACATGATTGGAGAGCATGCTTGCGGCGAGTGATCATTGGAACGAAATGTTGTCGTCTTCAATCGTTAGTTGGTGAGTGAGGGCGAAAGGGGAGGGAAGCACCAGGTGCTAGAGGCCAGTTAGAGGTTTCATCTTTGGTCATTATATGACTCTGGACCCAAACACAGTGGCTCTGGGCTCGCCAATGAAGCCAAAGATAGCCTGAGTCTCCTTCCCAGAAACAGACCCCAGTCAGCCTCCGCTATTCCTGGTTCAGTTTTATCTTGTTTTAATTTATCAGGTCACTGTTGGTTTACCTATCTGTAGTGTGAACAGAGATGGAAATAAATGATATTGTTTGAAATCATTGTTGTTGTCCAGGAGGATGTGGTGTTTTTGGGAGACTTTTGTCTCTATCAGTGATTTGGATTGATGGGAAAGTGTACCCCATGAACACCTCCGTCCTTTACCTTGCTGTAAATGTTTCAGATACGAAAATAATGGATATCCGTGTCCTTTTTTGGAACAAAAACCTGCTTTGAAAAGTGGTGAAGATTGGACTGAAGCAGTGACAGTGATTATCTTTGTTGCTTGTTCAATTCGTGCACATCACTGCTATTAATCATGTCGTGCTAACATCACGGCTCTTATACAGCCGTCTGTGCGTCAGGCCAGTGGCGCAATGGATAACGCGCCTGACTACGGATCAGGCGACTGTAGGTTCAAGTCCTACCTGGCTTGAGGGAAATGCTGGCATTTATTACGCATTTGAAAATTGATCTCTCTTCAGCCGAAATAAGGTGCAAGCTTTTGATCTGGAGGAATAAGAATGCCTTCATTAAATGTCCACGAGAACCTGAGGGTAAATGTTCCAGTGTCATCACAGGAGGGAAACCGAATAGTCGCACACGTTGGTCATGGGCACCTTTCCATTTCGCAAAGCCACGGATCGCATCACTGTTGCTCGCGGGAATGGCCGGCTTTGAACATTTTTTTGAAACTCCTTGGCCCATGCATTAAGAGAAGAATGGAAAGTTCAATGTCCAACTAATCTTTATAAAGAGTGAGTTCCAGAGTCTACCAGCTGCAGACTGATAAAGTTTTCCGACAAATCTATTCAAATCTTTCTGCATCTTGTCTGAAATCTACAAACCCTGGTAATCGATCAAGAGCAACTGTTTCCTTCAATCTGTAATTCCATGCTCCTCATTATTTTGTACACGTCAATCATGTCTCCTCACAATCAGCTCTGCTCTCAGAAAAATAACTCCTGTTTTGCCTAGGCCAGACCACTCAAAACATTCTTATGCAGGAAATTCAGAGTGTAACGTCGCTGTTTGTTTTGGTGAGTGTGTAGTAAGATTTACTTAGAATACTTTAGCTAGGTTGACTTCCACTTTTTAAAACAGAGAGAAAATTATTTACAAAACTAAGGAATGAAACACAATGAACAGAATATAAAATACCCACAGATCTTAGCAATCTAAAGTAGACTTACTTATGCTTTTCAAAAAAATACACAACAGTCCTGATAATTAAACCCCATAAACACACAATACAAATGAAACTGGTTTACAGGTCGATATTAGAGGGGCAGAAGATGAGAGACATTCACATCACTGGCACATTGAAAACCTTCGTTTAATTAGGTGTGTCTGATACTTTGGCAATGGTAAACAAAATATTTAGGCTGTCAAATAAATTTTGAAATTCTTGTGTTCGCTGAGGTTTCTTGCCTGTTTTTAGCAATTCGGTGAGTTGAGCAGTCCCACTTCTAACAGTCAGCACAAACTTTCAGAAAAAGTCACTCAATCCGGTAAACCGTTGTACTGCTCTTTTCGTCAACAATGTATAAAAATACCCCGTAGCTTTCGTTTTCACATCCTGTGGGGCTATTTGTCCGTGTTCAACGACATAGCCCAGGAAGGTGACTTTGGCTTTGGCAGATATACTTTCAGTTAGGTTTACAAATCAGTTTGACTTCCGTATTCGATCAAACAAGCCCGAGAAATTCTGTAAATATTCAATCCATGAGAGACTGAATGTCCCAGACACGCCACACACCAAACTGTTGTGTATCCAGCAATTACCTTGTCCGTTAACCTCTGAAATACCAGTGAATCTTTTTTGCACAAACGGCATTACTTTAAATTTCTGCAGTCCAGTTGGCGTTACAAAATTGCCTTTGATCTTTCCGATAAAGTTTACTGTCAGTAACCTTTGAGGAAGTCCAACTTGGAAATGTAAGTTGCTCTTCCAATCTCTTCCACATAGTCCTCCAACTACAGATGAGTAGATGCACCAATCTTTCTAACAACATTGACTTTGTGATAGTCCACACATAACTTTTGGGTCTTACCTGACTTTGTCACCATGATGATGGGTGAACTCCATTCATTGAAACTCACTTTGGTTATGCCATCTTGGAACATCCGTGACATCTCCTTATAAACTTGCACCAACTTTATAGGTTTATGCCTGCAAGGATGTTACAAAATCAGAACAGCAACTCCTATATTTACATCATCTACAAATAGGTTATTAATTCCCAGTTTATTTCAGCATGCAAGAGTAATAACTCTTACGATTTTCTTCTGGAAGAGAACTGAATAACTTTACCAATATTGGACAACTTTTGCATTGTCCAACTTTATAGCAGGAACGTCCAATGCAGAATTCGCTAAAATTGGTTCTTCCCAGTGTGTTGTATTCAATAACACACTCTCCCCTTGCGTTCGTTCTCTGCCAAAATAACATTAGCGCATATTCCCATCACACATTCTGTGAGATTCCTCCATGCCAGGATTTCCTATCAAGTAGCTAACCTCACTCGATTTCCTTTTAATTTGATAAGATCTTCGAAACCTTGCTTTAAAGTTTCACCAATTAATGAAATTTAAATAAATACATTGTTCCCAGTGGCAAAATTCTGATTTTTTTGTTTCTCATACACTTCCTGCTTCACCATTTGCTGCGATAATTTTAAGTGCTGTCTCGACAACTCTCCAACATTATTTAGTCCAATTCTAAAATTTGACAAATCGTCCAAATGCTTGGTCTCTGTAACCTGACTTATTATTATTTCCTTATTAAATTTTAATGGTCCTCCTTCTTTGTGCCCCAAATTGGTCTCAGATGATCTTAGTTTTGTGGATTCTTTCGATATATCTCAGATCACAAGCAGCACTGACGCAACTCCCTTATAGAAATAATCTGGCTACTCCGAGCAATAAAACCTCAACATAGTCTTTCATAATTGACGTCGCCTTTCCAGTGCACCCTGTGATTCTGAATGGTACCCAGTGGATATGATTCGTTTTAATCCGAAGCTATCTACATACTCCCTGGAAAGTTGGATGTGAAGTTTTAGCCTTGATCTAATTGTATCTCTGATAGTAGTCTTTATTTAGTTTTTTTTTAAATCGTAATTTTTCCTCAATCCTTTTAGCTGTCATCTTGCAGAATTGAACAGCATTTGGAAATCTCGTCAATACATCCATTTATGTTAATTAATATTTATTCCCATCTTTTATTGGATGTAGGGAACCTACACAATGCATCAAGACAATTAAGACATATTCCTTGAACGCTGCAGCAGGTATTAAAGGTGCAGGCTTTATTTTTTCCCATGGTTTGAAATGTATGACACGTCAGGCAAAATTCAATTACATTCATCTGCAATCCAGGCCAGTAAAAATGTTATTGTATTTTAGCCTCCATTTTCATCACGCCTCAGTGACATCCAATTTTTTTGGCACATGTGGCACTCGCAGCCCCACTTTTCTGTACCCTACTGGAAAAAAAACACTCTGCCCATTGTTAACATACTTAAATATATGTTGATCTCCATTTCCTCCCTAACATATCATTTGCTAATTAATATCATACAGGGATGCATTCACTCTCCTTCCGAATATATGTCTTCTGATCCAAGTGATATAATTTTTCATCTTTCTGCTGTAACTCAGTAGCATAGCTGAGCTGAATATACTTGCATTTTTAACGTTTGTCCCCTACTGTGTCCCGCTTACTTGATATTAAAAACATTGTAATCTTGATGCATTGTGTAGATTCCCTACATTCAATAAAAGATGGGAATGAGTACTAATTAACATAAATGGATGCAATCATTTTTCAGCTTCCTAATCCGTGCCTTTTGATTCCTCCTGCTTTCAATTGTGACTCTGTGATCGCGGAAAGACACAATCTGGGAAAATTTCTTTATCAACGTCCTGCATTGCTACTCTTGCCTGCAGCTCGACTGGCTTTTCAACTGGAGTATGGAGCAGGCTAACCGGTGATTGAGCTATATCATTTGCAAGCACAAATTGTATTCTTGGAGCTGAGAGTTTGTCCAGAACTCCCACTACAAACTCCCCACTCTTTTCTGCCCACGCTAGCTTCACTGTACATCACTGAGTAATGTTTCGTCCCACCATGAATTCCTGTACACATAGTTCTTCAGGAGTACATATTTCCCCATCCTTCTGCATCACAGACTGAGACGATCCTGTGTCACTTAATATTGTTACCTGTCTATCTGCTACTCCTGGCCAAGGGAAATAAACTTTAACTTTGCAGGTATATTTTTCAAGCAGAATTGGCACTTCCTCCTTGCCAACCTCTGATCGGTTTGTACACTCTGATGAAGCTTCACAGCTTCTACTGTGCTTTCTATTACCATGCCAACAAAACATCCAGGCTTGTTTTGTTTTCCTGCATTTGATTTTACAGTGCTTTCCATAGTTCTCCAATACTGATTTCATGTGGCCTACTTTATTGCAATGAAAACCTCAGATCTTGTTCCCTTCAAGGTTTTCCTATATATCCTGTGATAAGTTATCCTCATGATCTTCACAGAGATTTAACTTTCCCTTTCCACGTGAGGATTTCTCTTTGCCCAATTTCTATCCCTCAGGCTTAAAATGATTCTGGAAGCCCATCCTTGTTTTATGGACCAGTTCATTACAATCAGCCATTTCAGCTGCTCTCTTTGTCGTTTAAACAATATGCTCTTCCAGTGTAATCTTATCTTCAGCCTTTATCTCCAGCGTTTTAATGTGAATTCCTTTAGTAATTGCCAATTTCTGAAGTTCAATCTCTGTCTCCCTTTCTCTCTGCTCTTCTGCTCTCTCTTCTTCGAATCGTACCTGAAACTGTTTGAAATCTGGTCTCTTTTCCTTATCTCTCGCGTCTAACTCAAGCTGCTTCATATTCAATTAACATTTAAACATTTCTGCAAATTCTCATGAATTTTCCAGCTGGGTGAAATGCTGAGCTACTGCGGGGAGTGACCTCTCGTTTTCTCACAGAAAGAGGCAAATACAAACCCAGCATTTGTGCTTATTCCAGAAGCGTGGCCTGAATCAGTTTTTTGTATAAATGCCAACTTTACATCGTCCATAGTCAAACAACCCTTTGTACCTAAATGAGACATGCTTTCCCAAGAACTGTCCACGACAATCCAAATCAACACCCGAAATGAAGACGCAGGCACATATCGGTTGCTCTTTTAATCCATCAACTATCTCCCAATTTGTTATGAGCTAGGCTAAATCATTCAAAAAGTTATTAAGCAGACAACCCAGATCGTAACAATATATTCTTTTTCGCTAAGTGTACAGTGATAATTAACCAATTAGCTAATTATAAAAATTCACAAAATCACGAAAAAATATATAGAATACCCACGGAACTTAGTCCTTCCAAAATAGACGGAATTATGTCGTTCTGAAAGTACACAACATTCCGAAAAAAAGCACCTTAAACACAGTGAAAATGAAACAGAAGCTAAGGGTTAAAAATTAGAACGGCAGAAGGAGAGAAGTTATTAATTCGTGCACCACTGCTGCAGGATCTAAAAACTGGAATTCAGCATTCCAGAATGACCACTCTTTTATCATTATACAGTTCATTTCTAAAACATAGAGTCTTTGGCCTCAAGCCTCAGCTGTTGATGGAGAGAAAAAGGCCTCACAGCGAAGAATTACATCAATATAACACTTCATCCTATTCGGAGCCTGAACTGATTTACAATGCCTTTGATAAAAAAAAGTCAAGACACATAATCCTTGAGGAAAAGTACAGCTCGTTGTGTTTTTAAAAGAGAGCATCTTAGTGACAGCGCAGTCTGTCCAAACAATCTTCATAACTGAAATTCTACGAACAGACAATGTCCTGGTAAATCTGGTCTGCACAGTCTCCAGTGCTGTCACATCCCTGCTTTAATGAAAATTGCAGAAAGACACTCAATACTCCATCTAGAACCGATTGAGCAAATGAACTTAACAACTTAGAAATGCACAGAAACTGCACTTTTTCAATAATGTGACTTTTACACAATACTGCGCCGTGGAGAAAGTGAGAACTGCAGATGCCAGGACTCAGAGTCGATAGTGTGGCGATGGAAAACACAGTTGCTCAGGCAGCATGCGAGGAGCGGGAGAATTGCAGTTTCGGACATAAACACCTCATCAGGGACGAGGTTTGTGGCCGTGGGGACTGAGAGATAAACGGGTGGTTTGGGAATTTGGGGGCGTGATAGCTGAGATAGTGATGAGCAGATAAAGGTGGAAAATAAGATACGAGTTCTGACAGGAGGTAGAGCGGGTAGGTTGGAAAGGTGATGTGCAGGACATAAGGGCAATGCTGAGTTGGATCCATGAAACTAGAATAATGTGAGTGTAGGGTGATTGAGGAAACTGGTGATCCCATGTGGCATCAAGGTCCCGAGCGGAAGATGAGGCCTTCTTCTTTCAGGTGTCAGGTGTTTAGGGAATGTCAATGAAGGAGGCGCAGGACCTGCATGTGCTTGGCAGATTGGGAGGTAGAGAATGATTTACATCAGTGATGAGCTTCCAACTGCATATCCAAACTATCATTACGAACATGTTGTTACATCTCAGGAACAGTATCTGACACTACCTCCATCTAAGTAGAAGGCGAGGATTGCAGATGCGAGAGATTGTAGTCAGGAAGGATAGCGCTAGAAAGCACAGTGGTTAGGCAACATCCGAGGACCAGGAATGTCAATGTTTCGAACATTCCTAGCGAAGAACGTATGCTCGAAAATCGATTTTCCTACTCCATGGATGCTGTCTTACCAGGGGTACTTTTCAAGATCCACGCTTTTAACTCGACACCACCACCACTCAACTGCTTTAGAAAATGCACCTGTCACCACTCAGTTGGTTCTTCTGCTGCATGCGAGGCAAACTGCAACATTCTTTTCCCCATAAATATCAGGTCATTCAGATCACTAAATAACAGAAAACTGCAGAGGCTGATTATCTGAGGGAAAAAATTCTTGTAGAATTCTGCATTCTCTCAGTGCAACTGAATGTTTGAATATAAAGTTGGTAAAGGAAAAGAGAAATCTTCTCTTTAATAACTGCTACATTCTGTTTCTTAAAGGAAAAACGAGTTTCATCAACTGGACTGTTTCAATCAGGCAATGCATGCTCACCCTGTCAGGTTCTGAGAGGAATGGTGGAATAGATATTGGCTTCGCCATTGCTGAACAGATGAAAAATATTAATTTCACTTCTGAAACAGTTGATGCTCCTGCAGAAAAGTCAATGTAACTCATATCCCAGCACAGCCATTTCCGTGTGTTTTTCAGAGTCCTGCAATATCACATTTAATTGAAAAGATTTTTATTGATTGTTCCTTATAAATACGGCATTCTCCATTTCAGAGTTCATTGGACAATATTTTACCCACTCACTTATTCAACAGTACATCACTCAATTTTATTACCCCTAATGTTCTATTCACGACTTATCTGCCAAACTGCTTTCACGAAAAATTGCTTATTTTTAAAACCAAAGACTGATCTTAACCAATGCCTGTTGGAAATCAACCATCATTCTGTCACTCTCTATCCGTTGTTTAGTGTGTCTCAGTGCCTGTCACCTAAATCCTGTGCCCTCTAGTTTTGAACTTCAACATATTGCGCAAATGATTGAGGCCAGTTGTCGATCCATGCCCCTCATGATTTCACAAACGATGAGAACGTGACACACTGGCTGGAACATTCCAGCGAAAAAGCCCCTGCTGACCCCATCTCCATGCTTATCTGAAGCCCTCGGCTCCCCGCAACACACTTGTAAATCAAGTGTGCACAGTTTCAATTTTCACAAAATCCTTCCTGTAGAAGTTGACCATAATTGTAAACAGTATTCTAAATATGATCTCACCAATGCTCCATATCGCCACAACATGACCTTCCAACTTGAATAATCGACTTTCTGACTAATAACGAAAAGCGTGCCAAGTGCTTTCTTCACAACATTGTCTCCTTGTGGCACCACTTCATCTGCTTTTATAAATTTTGCCTTGACTGATAAAGTTGTGATTGTCACTATGTTCTTCTGCCTTCACGGATATGTTGACCAACATGCAGTCTCTCTGTTCCTGTGGGTATCCTCGTGTCCTGTCAATCACTGAGTAATCAGTTGATGTGTTACTTCCAATGTGCATCACCTCATGTTTTTCATGGTTAGTTCCAATGTCGCCTCTCTGAATGTGACATTTGATAAATCCATTTCTGTGCTCCTTCATCCTAAAAGGATCTTCCTCACTATTAACCACTTTGCTAATATTCGTATCATCGACAACTCTGCTTATCATTTCCTCCTAACTTGTTCTACATTCTTTACACACATTGCAAACGACATTGGACCCAGCATTCATCCTTGTGTTACATCATTGAATACCAGTTCCAGTCACAAGAAACAGCCTTCTATCACCATCCTGTGTCTCTTACTACCATAAATTATGTTTGTATCCAACTGCCAGGGTACCTAAAATCCCTTTTCACTTGTATCCTCCTACCAATCTTTAGAGTGGTGTCGTGTTGAAGGCTATGTTGGAATCCACACAAATAACATCAACTTCACTACCCTCGTTCAAAAAAAAAACCTGATCACTTGCCAATAAATTGTATTTAATCTAATCTGTTAGGTATGACATTCTGTAACAAAACCGTGATGACTCTCCCTGATGAAACCTTGCCTGGTGAAGTGGCAGTTAATTCTTTCCTTCAAGGTTTGCTCCAAAAGGTTCCCTTCAATTGATGTGAGACTCACTGCTGTGTGATTCTCTGGTTTATCTCTCCCAATCTTGCGTTAGTCCAGTCCACTACAAACCCAAACATGAAAGTAAACCATTGCTCAGAACACCTGCAATTTCCTCCCTTGTCATAAGATACAAGTTCATCCTGAATTGGGAATATGCCCACTTCAATCCAGAAAACTGCGAACACTTCCTCAGTACCTATGTCAAACTGCTTAAGAAATTTTCCATCCCTCCTCCTGCATTCTGCCCGTATATCTTGCCACAAGAGGACTGTTTGCTCGCTGAACAAGGAAAGTGATTCAGTCAGTTATTCGATTTGCAGACACGACTGTACTGTAACTCTGGAGGATGATCATTCAGATATTTTAGCTTGAAAACGCTGTATTAAGCAATTGTGGTTATGAAATATTTGCTTTGATAGCCACAGGCTATTACAGTGAGAAATGGATTGAATTTTGTCCAACTGAAAAACATTTACTTAATTCCAACTCCTGTGCAGATTCCTATCTGTTCACGTCTGATATGATGGAGATGTTGCTCTCTTGTTGTTTATCATATCCAGAACAGAGCGGCGGCACAAATCCCAAACACATGATTTCTACTTTCATTGACCTACGAAGTCGATGCCAGTGGCAAACATTGTAATGGGATTCATCAACAAAAGAAACTTTCAGGATGAAAACAGTTCTGTCTTCTGCGCAGGGGGTCATTACAGAAGCACAGTATCCGGCCTCCTCAGGGGCAAGACGAAAAGATGCTGAAAAGAGAAATCGAAGTTTACATTTTTGGTCCAGTGACCTCGTCCTTGGCACTGATGGTTTCCAGGAAAACTTCTTTCGATATGCCGAAGATATGTGGGGGTGCAGTAATTACGAGGAAACGAGATGTCGGGATAGAGCCGAAAGAGAGAGACGAGCAGTTGGGCATAGGAATTGATAATGATCTGTTTGGAGCATTAACAACTGCTCACAGAGACTGTTTATGACTAACCAAAGGTAGTGTGTGACTAGGCCTGGTGAGTGTGTCGGGGGCCAACACATGGGAAACTTCAGGCCTCTAAAATGACTGAGATTGATCTGTAGGGTAGTGGGGTCCTCAAGCAGAAAATGATCTACTGCTTATTTAGCATGCGCTAAGCTATGATGCAACACGGCAGTAAGACTGAGATAAAGACGTTCGCTAGGAAACATGGTTCTGTGCTAAAGGAGCAGTGAACTGGAAGCTCAGGGACACTTTTGGCAATAGAACTTGGCATTCTGCAAAACACTTCGTTTCCCAAGGTAGTGGCGACCACAATATGAGCTGTAGACTAGATTGTGCGAAGTGTAGGGAAAGTATTGCTTCACCTGGAAGGTATATTTGAGCACTTGTATACTAAGCATGGAGGTCAGAAATGGACAAGGGAGGAGAAGCAAGAAACAAGGATACCGTGGATGATATTATTATAGATGTTTTTTAATCAATGAGTAAGAATGTGACCATAAAGGTACTATACCTGAATGCTCGTACTTTTTGGAAGGTTGGAGATATAACGGCATAAATCATCACAAATGAATACGATTTAATACACGTTGCAGAGACATGGAGACAGCATAGTCAAGACTGGGAGGTATATAATCACTGGTATGAGACAATTTGGAAGGACCGAGAGGATGGTAAGGAAGGTGGTGTAACTCAAACATTGAAGGACAACCTCAGACCGATGGAAACAGATGATTTAGTTTCTATGGAGAATGAGTTTGAATCGATTTGGGAGGAAATTAGAAGTTCTAAGAAGAAAAAGTCACTGTTTGACGGTGTCTATCCGCCTCCAAATTTTAAGATGACATTGGGGAGGGCAGTAAACAAAGACATAAATAACAAATGAAAAAACGAATGGCAATTATCATGTGGGAAATTAATAAACATGTCGATCGTTCGAAGCAGCTAAGTCAGGGTAGCCTTGATGGGGATAGTGTTGAGTGTATCTGCGATAGATTCCTTAAATAATGTGTAATCGAACAGGCCAACAACGGGAGAGGTTAAATTAGATTTAGTGCTGGGTAATGAACTCGGCAAGATGTTAGATTTGGCAATAGGTGAGCACTTTGGGGATAGTTACCAAAATTCAGTTATGTTTATTTTAGTTTTTCATAGGGATCGGTATACATCGAAGTGCAAGCGCTATTTCTGGGGGAAAGAAAATTGCAATGCGATTAGATAAGATTACGCATTCAGAGGTTGGCAAAGAAACGGCACGGAATGGGCAGAATAGAAATGTGGAGCTTATTCAAGGAGCAGGTTCTGTGTGTCTTTGATAAGTATGTACCTGTCAGAGGGTGAGGAAATTGTGAAGCGCAGGAGTCACGATTACTGAGGAAGTTGAATCTCTTGTTGAGAAGGCTTGTGTTCCCATGAGACGTGAATGCTCAGTAATGGAGATTGAGAGTTACAAGTTAAACAGGAAAAACCTGAAGAGAGAGTGAAGACGAGCCAGGAGGGGACAGAGAATTTGTTGACAGATAGATTAAGGGAAAATCCGAAAGCTTTCCATCGATATGTGAGGGCTAAAAGAATGAATAGAATAAAATATGGCCAATGAAGGACAGTCGTGGTAAGTAGTGTGTGGAGTCAGAAGCGATAGGGGAAGAGTGAAAGCAATGTCTTTAGTCAGGATTCGCACTGGGAAAACAAAATGTTGACTAGGACAATACTGAGAAACTGGCTACCAGACGAAATAGGATTGAAGTTCCCAAAGACAGGGCGCCATAAGCTCTGAAAATGTGAACATATCTAAATTCCCCTGGGCCAGATCGTATTTATCCTAGGACTTTCTGGGAAGCTAAGAATCAGATTTATGATTCTTCCACTTTGATATTAATGTTGTTATTGTCCAAAGTTAGAGTACCAGAACACTACAGGATAGTAAAATTGCTCTCTCATTCAAAAAAGGGAGTAAAGGAAACCCTGGAAATTATAGACCATTGACCCTTCCCTCGGTTGTGGGTAAAGTGTTGGAAAAGTTCCATGAGATAAGATTTGTAATCATCTCGAATGGAATAAATTTATGAGGGCAAGTCAAGCCGGTTTTGTGAATGGGTGGACGACACTCACAAACATTATCGAGCTCTGTGAAATGATCGCTGAACTGCAGGTCGGTTTGCTCACTGAATTGGGAAGTTCATTTCCAGACGTTTCATCACCCTACTAGGTAACAATTTCAGTGGGTCTCCAGGCGATGCACTGTTCATGATTCCTGCTTTCTCTTGATATGTTTGGGTTTCTTTGGGTTGGTGATGTCATTTCCGATGGTGATGTCATATCCAGTTCTTTTTTTCTCAAGGGGTATTCGATGGCGTTGAACTCAAAGTGTTTGTTGATGGAGTTCTGTATGGAATGCCATGCTTCGATTAAGTCTCCTGCATGTAGGTGTTTGGCTTGTCCTCGGATGGATGTGTTGCCTCAGGCGAATGCAATGTTTATCGAATGCAATTTTTGTCAAGTTCTTGCATGGCATTTTGGAAATGACATCAGTTTTTGCATATGGACAAATAGGCAGAAAACGAGCCACCAGGATACATGAACATCAACTAGCCACAATACGACGTGACCCTCTCTCACTGGTATCCTTACAAACAAATCAGTAGAGACACTACTTTGACTTGGACAACGCATCCATCCGAACACAAGTGAAACAGAGACACACGCGATCATTCCGAGAAGCATGGAATTCCAACTGGAAATCCATCAAAATCACATCGAGATAGACTTCATCTACAACTCGCTGAAAAACAGAACTGGAAATTATATCATTACAGGAAATGACATCACCAACCCAAAGAACCGCAAGCATATAAATAGAAAGCAGAATTCATGAACAGTCCGTCATCCGAAGGCACAATGAATATATTAACCAGGAGGGTAACGAAACGTCTGGAAATGAGCCTTCCAGCTCAGTGAGCAAATCTTCATCTGGGAAGCTAAAACTGAGCTACAACTCTTGTCAAAACTTGCCAGATGACTAAACAGATGTATGAGGATAAAGCCGTTCATGTAATGCACGTTTGGGTTTCAGTTAGCAGTTTGATAAATCTCGCCACGGCAGGTGACTCACAAAATACTGAGGCATGGGAATGAGGGGGATGTCGTTCTTTGTATCAGAAATTAGCCAGCTGAAAGAAGACAGAGGGTGTTACTTGATGGGAAAACGTCATCCTGGAATTCTGTTGCTTGTGGTGTACTGCAACGATCTGTTTTGGGTTCACTGCTTTTTGTCATTTTTTTGTAAACGAGCTGGATGGGGGCGGAGAAGGATGGGTTAGTACATTTGCGGACGACACTAAGTTCGGGAAAGTTGTACACAGTGCTGAAAGATATTGTAGATAACACAGTGACACAGGTATGCAGTAGAGCTGGGCTGAGAGTTGGCAAATGGAATTTAATGCAGAAAAGTGTGAGAAAGAACATGGCATTAAAAATATCACAGAATATAAAGATTGATAGCAGAAGTTTCTAGTAAAATACAAAATGAAAAAAGAGGCAAAAGTAAACGTTGACCCTCTCGTGGATAAGAAGGGGCATTTCCTTATGGGATATGTGGAAATAGCAGTGACATTGATCAGGCATTTGCGTCGGTCTTCACAGTGGAGGATATTAATAACATGCCAATAATTGACAAAGAGATGACGTTTGGTGACGACCTGGGAACAGACATTATAACAAAAGAACTAGCGTTGGATTGTTGAAGCTAATATTGCAAAGGATGGTTACGTCTCCAGGACTTGATAGAATGCATCGCAGGGTACTAAAGGCAATGATATGTGCTTGCGGTAATTTTCCAAAATTCGTTGATCTCTGGGCAGTCCCAGCAGATTGGAAAACACAAATATGGCGTTACTGTTTAAAAAGTGTGGCAGACAAAATATGAGGAATTAGATCAGATTACTTCGAGTATCATAGCAGGCCATTCGTCCCAACAAGTCCACACCGACCGCTAAAGTGCAACCCACCCAGACCCATTCTCCAACATAATAGACCAGTTTATTTAACAAGTGTAGTGCATAAATTTCTTGAGTCTTTTATCGAGGAAAAAATAGCGGGGCTTCTCCGTAGAAATTTGACAGATGCAGCCTGGGTTAATGAAGAGCAGGTCATTCCTGCAAAATCTTTTCGAATTCTATGATGGCATTACGATCATGGTGTACAGCGGGACGCAGTGAATTGAAGTACTTAGATTTTAAAAATGGCCTCAACAACGTGCTGTTCAGGGGCAATATTCTGACAGATGGAATTCCGGATTTGTAGGTGTTCGCTGATGACAGGAGGGTATGTGGAATAGGCTTATTCCGAAAATTTAGAAGAATGAGGCCGGATCTTATGGAAACGTATAAGATTATGAAGGTCATGTGTGAGATAGAAAACGAGAGCATGCTTCCATTTGCAGATGAAACTAGTGCAAGAGGGCACAGCCTCTGGATTAGAACGAGATATAGGACTGAATTGAGAAGGAATTTCTTCAACCAGAGGGTTGTTCCTCGATGGAGAGCTTGCCCAACGATGTAGTTGTTGCGACATCAATCAATTTTTTTTTAGCTCGGGCTGCTTTTGTTTTGAACAATAAAGGAAGTAAAGATTACCTTCAGAGTTTGGTTAAGTGGATGCGTGTCCATGGAAAGATCAGGCATGAGCTGAATGAATGGCGAAGTATTCTTTAAGGCCTGTGCGGCAAAGCCTTGCTCCTCGTTCTCATGTTCTATGAATGTATGTGTCACATATTCCGCAATTTTAGGGAAAGCTTCCATGGACTTTGGGGGAGGTGTTGAGAGAGAAGGAGCAGTGCACCACAATGCCCTGGAGGGAATGTTCCGCGGGGGAGGCGGACAAAGGGCGGGGAGGGGGATGTATATTTTGTAATAGCATTTCGCTGGAGGTGGTGGAATTAGAAAAATATTTCGCTGATCACTTGGAGTACTAGAGTGCGTAAAGCTCCAGACCAATTTCTGAAAAATAATGGGATGAGAATGGATCGTTGCTTCATGATGGACATTTGGAAGATGGGTCCAAAGTCCTATTTTGGTGCAGTGAAAGTCGCAATGTCTTTGAGAAGCTAACTTTAGCAGCCGTATATCATTGCGGCCACAGGAGCAGGTCATAGTCAGAGATTGTCTTGACTCCTAAAGCCTGAATAACACATAGCCTGCGATTACACGCCACCGATGATTTGTCACTGGCAGTCTCCGTTAACCGCTGTTCACTCTCAGAGCGAGATCGTTGTTCACCTCATTGACCAAATGTTCTTCTCTTTCTTTTCTTCTTTCCCTACCAACTGTTTACTACTTTACAATACAGAATGAAGCATGATGGGATAGTTCCTTTTCGCCTGGATGATTTCAGTGTGAAAGAAACAATGTACAGGAGAAGCACAACAGATTAGTCAGCATCTGAGTAGCAAGAAATATTTAAATCCCAACCTTCTTGAGGATTCCTTACTGCAGCTGTAACAATATTGAAAAGCTCAAAACCGTTCAGAACAGAGCAGCTGAATTGAGCAGCAACACATAACTAATAAAACATCGACAAACATCAATTCCCACCATAACCAAACGCTCAGACATGCAGTCTGCACAATCCACTAGATGTACTGCAGATATTCACCAAGGCTCCATCAAAAGTACATTACAAAATCACAACTGCATCCATCTAAAAGGAAAAGGGCACTCAACAGATAGGAAAGGCCACTTACCATCCTGATCTGGAAATATATTGCCATTACTCCAGAATCACTGGGTCAAAACTGTGGATTCCACTTACCTATAATTTGGATCTGCCGTCAGCACACAAAAACTGTGGTTCAAGATGGAAGCTCATCATCACCTTATCCAGTCAAATCAGGAATGAACAATAAATGCTGACCTGTTCTGGAATAACCACATCCATGGAGAATGAAAATCACATGCTGTGGTGTTCTGAGGATCCTCTCTTACTGAGATATTTCTGGATTTATTTGAGTGGTATCAAAGATGAGGATTTGCTGTTGGGAAACTGAAACGAAGCATTACATCGGGATTTGAAGGTGTTGCTTTGTTCCATGTAGCCTGAAACTTTCCCGCCTTTGAAAATGAAAGCAGAAAGGTAAATTCACAGTGGAGTGGAAGTATTCACTACCTGAAATATCGAGGCATAATTGGAGGGACGCTGGAGAGAAACTGCGGAAATTTGATGACGATTCAATTACTTGTCTGCCCTGAAGATTCATCAGGGCAACCACACTGGGGGAAAACAATTCAACTGTTCTCAGTGTGGAAAGGGAGTTGCTCAGTTCTCTAACTTGCTGACTCGTCAGTGGGTTCACACTGACAAGAAACCATTTAATGGCCTAGAGTATGAAAAGGGCATTAAAAGGTGTCACGAACTGCTGTACATTCAACGTATTTACTCTGACAAGAAACCATTCAAGTACTCTCTCATAGGGAATGGGTTCAGGATGTCATTTGATCTCACTTTACATCTGCGAACTCAGTGGAGAGAGGTCGTTCGCCTGTTCTAAGAATGGGAAAGGATTCTTTCAGTCATTCTGTCTGCTGAGGCACCAGTGAGTTCACACAGAGGAGAGACCATTCGTCCGCTGTGATTTGAAATAATTAATTGATTCTGGAAATCTGCTGAAATTCAAGCGAGTTCATACTGCAAAGAGACCATTCACCTGAATGTATACGATGTGCATTTGAATGGAAAGGTGAACCAGAATTGACTGTCTGGTTGTAACGCTACAATAAAGACGGCTTTTGCTAAATCCACAGCAGAGAACCATTTACTATCCGGTTGTATTTGGGTAATATTGCACAAGGATTAGGAACATTTGGGGCGGGCGGAACAACAGCATAATTGACTACCTGCTGGCTGCACGGTGGCACAGTGGTTAGCACTGCTGCCTCACAGCGCCTAAGAGCCGGGTTCAATTCCCGACTCAGACAACTGAGTGCGTGGAGTTTGCATGTTCTCCCCATGTCTGCGTGGGTTACCTCTGGGGGCTCCGGTTTCCTCCTGCATGCTAAAGATGTGCGGGTCAGGTGAATTGGCCATGCTAAATTGCCCCCTAGTGTACTGGTATGGGTGGGGTGCACTTCGGCGAATCGGTGTGGCCTTGTTGGGCCGAAGGGCCTGTTTGTAGACTGTAAATCTAATCTAAAAATAAACCTCCATTTAACTGGAATACTTGCCTTTTTGACTGGAAGAATGGGGGCACTCACCGGTGATTATCCACAGGGAATTATCACTTCATCCTTCAGGACGGAGTCAACGACTGGAGTAATTCCTTTTCCAGCCTCGGGTTTTAACGAGTCTTTTGTTCTGCAAGATCGATACTGAGACTTCGGGATTATTCTTTTGGATTCAAGGCTTCGTATGAACCCACATCACGTTTGTCTTTTGCCCTGCACTCAGTAGGGACCCTACTTAATCTTGGATCCGAAACATCTACCGTAGCTCAACACTAGGCTACCCTCTTGGCGGGGGTTACCGGGACTGCCCGATCTGCCTGAGTTAGCCAATTTAGTTTCTCCATATATGTCCTTATATCTGGCTGAAGCAGATATGCACATCGTCCCTGAAGACACAAGCTTTTGTTTTTTTTTGTGCCAGTAGTACCCATGGTCCGAAATCCTGCCACATTACACTGGATGTGTTCGCCAATGGTACTTGAGGATAGGAGCGTTCCACATCTAAAAAATGGGTTCTATTTGCCCGACAGATATTTTGGATAAGTTTACACTGACCGCACATCTGTGATCGTTCTAATAAAATTTGCACAATAATAACTGACCTGGTTAAAACATTCTCCTAAAAAAATCCTTCTCATATGATTTGTAAGGGCCATGACGGTTTATGCGTGCTGAGCAGTGCCTCATATCTCCAGCAAGAAAATCGGGGTTAATGGGATTAATATGGTTACTTGCAACCTGGGCGAGCGAATCGCTCACTGAACTTATGGCTCTCTGGGTAATCATCACTCATAGCCATGCATCAGGAGTCGTGAGTCGGATTTTACAGCCTGCACTGGTAAATCTTCTTTTTGTATTACCTGCAAGCCTGTCGGGGTACTGCACAAATCCGACCACAGACTCACTATGAGATCGCCAGCTGTCAGATTTAAAGAACAGAATTCCGAGAAATGAAATGAGAATTGGAATGTTTCACCATTACTGGTTTCACACCATAGGGGTGCTGTTCATCTCTCCCGTGTCATGAATCCTGATGCATCCATTGCGTCGACTCTCTCAACGGCCGAGATTTAAGTACTGAATATGTTGCCCCTGTATCTACCAAAATGGTAACTGGTGCACCTTCCACACATAATACAATTTCCCTTGATAATAGAATTCGCTTCTTCTTATCAACACTTCAATGTCAGGGACCTGAAATATTCGAGTTCCTTTCCAGATACAGAGTTGTTTTTTCCCCATTCCTTGTCTGGTGATATGGTCGTTTACTGGCTCTGTAAGTCTGCCATTAGTTCGGTTTAACTTTACATTTTTTTTCTTTCAGTCTGCAATACTTGCCTCTGCAAAGTCAGGTTCTTACTTCTTTGTTTCCCTGTGCTTTTATTGGTTTCGAAATAAATGCTAATTTCCCATTACAATGGACAGCACATTATTTTTACAGGTCGCTGCAACAGCGAGGGCCGAAGTGCCTGCACTGCATTGTAACGTTCTATGTTGTAAGCTACATTTCCTGCTAGTTTCTCATGTCTCTCATCACATGTGGAAGCTTCCAGTCACATCTTCCAGAGATTTGTCTGCACTTCGTTCAATAGAAGCAACTGCATTTCCTGCTCAGAATGTGATATTTCTGCAATGGAGAGATGAAAACAGAGTCGGTGACAAAACTGAGATTACTTGCGTTCTGTCCAGAATCAACAAAAACTATCCCGATCTTCCAGTCTCCTGTAACTTCAACATTACACTGTTTTCCCACCCTTCAGGTTCTTTGCCTGTATTCCTGATGAGGGGCTGTTGCCCGAAACGTCGATTTTGCTGCTCCTCGGATGCTGCCTGAACTACTGTACAATTCCAGCCACACTCTAATCGAGACACTGTGTTCCCAGGCCACTATTCCAGTCTCTGGTTTGCTGCAGTGCTCCTTCAAGGAATAACTCAAGCTGGAATACCTTCAACTCATTTTATACAGACAGACCATGCAAACGTTAGGACCCAACATCGAGTTCAATCATTTTAGAACCCGTCCGCCCTCTTCCACATTCTCCACCCACCCGTCCATCCCATCAATTCCGAAGACAGATCATTGGACTCGAAATGTTAACTTTCCTTTTCATGAGATATGGACACTAGCCGTTGATTTTGTTCAGACCTTTTGGCTTTACTTCAGGGAACTTTGCTTGTCCGTTGCAATCGCCAGATTGCTGGAAGCTTCTGATTGCAGGATGAGATATTCAGAGGAGATGACAGGAATGGCAAGGGCTGGACCATTTCCATTGTGAAGGTAGACGAGCTAGGTTGGGGGATGTTTATCGAAGAGCAGAGAAGGCTCTTTGAGTAACCGATTAACGTGCACATTTTATGAAAAGGATATATATGTATGAGAAGGATCAGACTATATTTGGAAGGAATACAGTGGCATAAATGAAATACAGTAGACAAGATGTTTTGAGGAGAATTTGCGACAATGCTTTCACCAGTAGAGTGTTGCGAATCTGGAAATCATTATCTGAGCATGTGGTAAAGCTACGTGTCATGAGAACATTCCAGCAGTCTGTAGACGTACATTTGAAGAGCCAGAGCACACGTGGATAAGGAACAGGTACTGGAAAGTGTAACCAGGACAGACAGATGCGAGATGGGTGTCCTGAACGCAATGGGTCAAACACAAATTTGTGTGTTCAAAGGCAATCGCAGGCGTGGCTCTGTGGCGCAATGGATAGCGCGTTGGACTTCTATGTCACTGCTCAGATTGTAATTCAAAGGTTGTGGGTTCGAGTCCCATCAGAGTCGACTTTTAGTTTATGGTTTGGAAGATGGTCAGAGCAGACTCAGCTGCTCATCTGCAAAACCAACAATATTCGTGCAGAAACCCAACTGTCTCGAAACGAAATATTTTCCTCTCACAAGTTTAAATTTTTGATGTCTATTTATGATAGAGATCAATAAACATCTGTTAGTCAGTAGACAACACGATGATGTGGATAGGCTGGAAAAAGACACAAAATTGTTGTGTCAGCCATGATGATATTGAATCATGGAGCGGGGCCAGATCGGTATTAACAATGGGCTCCTTTGTGTCTGTGCCATTTCTGGTCCAGATTTTTAAACAATCGTAATGATAACAATATGAATTAAACACCACGAAATATTTTGGTCTCACCTCCACATCCCTTCCCTTCCAACTGGAATAGACAGCTCTTGTTTTAGCTTTAGATCAGACTGTGGAGAATTCTGACAAGTTCTCCTTCAGACTGAATGTTGCTTCGCATGGGTTTCAAAGTGGATACATGGAGCAAGCAAATGCATGGAATCAGGTGCTTCTGGGGCAGATTTCCCCTTTGCTGGGCTGGAATTCTGGCCAAGGTATTGAACGTGAAGTTCTGACATTTTGAATCTTACTCTGGATTCTTGCGTCTTCAGCAATTAAATCGGAATTCACGTTGCCCTTGCATAACATTATTCAATCTTCACTGTTTATAAAAACCATGCCACGTCCTCGTGGGTGCAGTATGCTGAATATTGTTGTCGTTTTGTGCAGTGTGGGTCGATGTGTCATATGAACATGCCGATGGAAGTTGGTGAAATTTCAGTGAATCGAATTCCCTGACGAAGTGAAACCGATCGAAGGAAAACCCCAGTCCAGTGGCGAAATGACATTTCTGGTGATCAACACAGGACACCACTGTAAACGTACGCAGCATTCAATAAAGTCGATTTCCGCCACATTTTTCTATGCCACATTTCCACCACATTTCTGGGACATTATTGTAATCTCTACGCTCTCACATTCCATAGGAAGAACATTCAAATGGCCAACTATCCATTACTAATGTCCTGAATTCACACACACATGCACATATATGCGCATATTTATATATCCACACAGATATAAATGTATGTGTGCATGCATGTATATGTCTGTGCAAAAATATTTAAAAGTTACCAAAGAACGTTGAGTAAAACAACATTTATTCTAAAAAAAATATGATTTCTTGGAGTGCTCTGTCCTTAGGAAATGCCTCAGTTACTTAAGACCAGCCATAAATACTCCCTGAGTGAATATCCAACACTCAATAGAGATACAGAGGTGATTTCTGCAAACAATGACGTCTTTCATACCGCTGATCCTGCGCTGTGTTAAATTCTGGAAAGGATGTTCAGCTCTTTACATATTACCGGTGTTGCTGCAAGCTCGCACAGGCCATTAAAGCAGTCCACAAAATATTAGATTTAACTCATTGGACATTTTGACTGTTACCAGAAAAACTGGAATCGAAACGATAACGATGTTTTAAGTATTGCTGTGAAGATTACAGAATTGCAGTAGGAATATTTTTCGTGTCTTGTTACAGGATATTTTTGGGGGAGATGAGTGAGCAGCATATGGACTCACTCCCTTCTCTGTGATTGCAGCCAAATATTCCAATGCAACACATGAAAGGATAAAGGTGCATTACATTAGCAGGTCAGTTCCCACTCACGATAGTATAGTTTCACTTTGATTATCGCCATCGTCTAAAGTATTAGCTGAGTTGGGAGATCATGATCCTGAGGGTATGCTGAGACATTGCGAGAATTAATCCCACACTGTTGGCTTCACTTTATATCATAAACCAGTTATGCAGCGGACTGAGCTAACTGGCTTCCCTTTCATGCTCAGTTTTTTGTACAATTTATAGAAGTTCACGTGGAACAAGCTGCTGAACCTTTCCTCACAATCAGCACATGCTGTACTTAGTCCTACTCAGTTGAAGGTGTTATGAGCTTTCTATCCAATTAACTTTAACCAATTACAGAGTGTGCACGTAACGCGTACCCATCATGACCGCCCGGACACCCTGTCATGGTGAAATTCATTCCTCGCGTGTCTGCACGTGTCTTCACAAATATATTAGGATCAGCTTCTCAATAATCTTTCCAGCGAAGAAGAAATCGTTTTCGAATTCAACTGCTGTAGAAGGAAAAGGATAACTTTCCAAACTTCTCTTTGTCATTCATCGCTGGTTTTGAAGTTCTAAAGTTTTGATATAGATACATCCAAATGAAGGCATTTCCCTCCTGTTTACTCTCACCAAATTCTCATCGCCTGGAAACCTTCCATACGGACACAACTCAGTTTTACCTGGTGTCACGCCACATGATCTATTCGTTTTTTCCACCAACCCATGAAACCACGCCTTGTCTTTTCAAATGGCATTACCCCTCACTACATCGATGGCTTCCTTTACATTTTTTTGTTTCCAAGTAAACACTGTCCATTCTTCCTGACGTCTTTTCATTACAGTCATTGCCATCCATGTTTTTTATTATCTCTTTATATCCCTGTATAGCCAATGTTGGGAAAGGATGCTGGGTCCAATGCAGCACATTAAAACTCAGTCTAATGCTGTGTACTGCCATTACCAATGTAAGGAAAATAGATGCTAGTTCAGGCAAAAGGGAATCCGTTGGTTGTCGCGTAATGGATCAATCCTTGACTGGGAAGTGACTGTTTTTCCTCACTTTTCTCCCTGGTCTGAACATTTGCTAAAGCAACACACTAAGGGAACATAGAATGACTATAGTTCAGAAACTGGCTATTCATTGCAAACAATGCACACCCAGTCCTCCAGGGATTAACGCTCACAGAACAATTTTTCTCTTCATTTGCACCTGAAGTTCGCACCTTACTGACAGTCAACCCAGTTGTAGGCAAATCATATCTCTGGCGCTGTGAGGCAGCAGTGATAACCAGTGAACCACCTTATGGCCGTGTACAATATTGCAAGGCACATGTGGACGCGTTTGTCATGTGATTCCTGTCAAAGATGCTCTACTTTGTTGTTACCCTGACCAGGAACAATAAATTCTGATTCCCTGACCTAGAAATGAACCCAAACCACAGCGGTGAAAGTGCTGCATCGGAACCACTGGTCGACCAGGTAGGACGGCATGTGCAATTGTGTCTTCTCTTAACAGCATAGCTTTCTTTTCCTGTGATGAGACATTTCTATCGAAAAAGAATGTTCGTGACACCGTGCTTTTACAGCACAGAATAATACATCATGTCAGTACCAGTCATCAAACATCCATCCATTCTCCTTTCCAGTTACCACTACTTGGTCCACAGCCTGACGTCTGAAGTGTTCATCTCAATGAGACTTTCCATGCAAAGTTTTAATTTCAAATGAACCAGCGACAGAGACTGAAGTCAGATACCGTCACGTTTGTTCATGACCTGGCGGAGAACTGAACCTCATTTTGACCCATAGATGGAACTATACAGACACATCTTTTGAGAGTGACAAAGGCCTCAGGACATCCCAACTAACATAAAATGAGGAATTGAACCGTTTGGCCTCTTCTTTCTTCATTACTAGCTTTAAAATCCGATTCTGTTGACAAAAGCAGAGGTGTAAACTGACAGGAGGCTGTCCTTCGAAGACTGCCCCAATCGTGAATATTTGGTATCTGCAAACCGTCGATGTATCCACCTGTGAGGCAGACTGGCTAGCTGTGCTCTTCCATCCTCTGACTGGTTTAATTTGGATTCCAGCGCATTCCTGTCTCTACATAAGGAACAGGAGCATACAGCCGCATTCCTGTAAGTTTTCGTTCCCCCATTGTTTCACCATTAGTTTACTGCTTCTAATGAGTCACGTTTTTCTTCCTGCCAAACGAAGGCATTCTTCGCATCAGAAGATTGACATCCACAATATCCTCAGGGGAAAAACACGGATGTGGACTTCCAAACTGAAATGGCTGAGGCCTGGTCTGCGCAAAAAATGACTTTCAGCTTTTCCTTCAAAAATAAGTCCTAACAACACACACAATGCACCTTCGGATGCTTGTTGCAAAGTTGTAAGGAAATTCAGCAAGGCTGCCGTGAGAATGGAGGTTACAACCGCTGGTTTACAAAACCAGCCTCGAACCACTGAGTTATAGAAGAACTAAATTCTGAGTCGTTTTGAGTCTGACAAAAGATGATGACCTCGAGCAGAACAAATTCGTTCAAATCAGTTTTGTGATACAAATTTCGTTTTATGTGACAAAATACGCCTTGAAACCCACTTCTTTGATCGCTTGTTTGATGTCACACTTTGTCAGCTTCCCAAGTTTTCATAATGGAACAGGGATCAACATTTGTATAACCTCCCGGCAGACTAAAATCTTTGACGTTTCTATTATGATTTTGGTGCTAGACAGTGACATCCTGAAAATAGGAACAGAAGTGTTTCAGATGGGAAAGAAAGCAAATCGAACTCTGGCCTTCATCGGTCACAACGTTTGGTATCGTGATTTGCATCTGATGTTGTAATTGTATAAAACTTCTGTTTGGCCACATTTGGAGTACTGTGTGCAGATCTCATCTCAAAATAGCAAGGATGTGGAGGATTCGGAGAGGGTACAAAAAGGGTTTATCAACACGTTACCAGTATTGTGTTTTTAAAGGTGTGTTAGGTATAAGAGGAAATTAAACAAAGATGGATTGCTTTGTGAGAGTATCAGAGGCTGACAGGCGACCAGGTACAGGAATATAACGCTAGGACAGGATAGATAATGTGGATAGTCAGAATCTCTTTTCCAATGTATAAGTTTCAAATACTAGAGCGCAGAGGTTTAAGGTGAGAAAGAGAAAGTTTAAATGATGTGTGTGAGGCAAGATCTTTTATTCAGAGAGTGGAAGTTGCCAAGCGAGGTCTTGAAACAGAAATGTGAGTAAAGTTTTGAAGTGGCATTTCGACAGAAACATGAACAGGCAGGGAATAGAGGGATATGGACCATGTACATTCAGATGGGATGAGTTGAGAATAGCATTGTGGTAGGCCGAAGGGCCAATTGCTATGCTGCACTGTTCTATTTTCTAACTTCCCAGCATTTAACCGATCAAAGCACTTCAGAATCTTGCATGTTTCATTCAGTTTCTCTCTCATTTTTCTTAACTTTAATTGGTTCATTCTCAATCTACTCCACTTCTTATTATAAAATCCCTCCATTCCCAATATCATCCGAGTGAAAATTATCTGGCCTGCCTCTGATACAACAATACCTTTCCTTCGGGCACACATGCTGTTCATAATATTCTAAGTGAAGTATGACTTGTACCTTGCATCGTTTTAGTAAGACCTCCCTATATTTAGCCTCCATTCCCTCTGTAAAAATTGGCAGCATTTGATTTGCCTTCTCTATTATTTGAAGACCCTGTAAGCTAATTTTTTTCTGATTGATAAACAAGGACTCGCACAAACCTTTATGTTTTCAGTCTAAAAACAAGTACTGTTAGCCTGACAGAAAGTCAGGAGCATGTTGCAATGAGTGAGAAACAACATATCAATAAAAAGTAACTGGACTCTTAGAAACAAATTTTATAAAAGAGAATTTGTTTTAGAGCCTGTTGGATTTTATTTGTTGGTGTGAATATAAATGGCAGAATAGATAAGGGTGTGGTGAGGGTGGGTGTTGGTACGGTGGATATGGTTTATTTCAGAAGCCCTTGTGTGAGTTTCAATAAGGGCTAGAATAGGGCCCCTTAAAGGTCAATAAGGTTACCGATGTGTGGAACTAGAGGAGATGAGTGAGATCATAAACAAAAAAAAAGTCTTGTCAGTATTTACTCTGGAGAAAGACATGGTAACTCGGGAACATTGGGAAATAAATTGCCATGTCTTGGAAAAAATCCTCAACAGAGAAGAGAAAGTGGTGGAATATTAAAACAAGTAAAAATAGATCAATCCTCAGGAGCTCATTAGGTCGATCGGAGAATATTATGGGAAGCTCGGGAAGAGATTGCAGTGTCCCTTACAGAGATATTTATATTATCAACAGCCACAGTGAGGTGTTGGAAGACTGGAGGTTGGCGAATGCTGTTCCAGCACTTAAGGGTTGCAGGGAAAGCCAGGAAATTACAGCCCCTTGAGTCCATTGATGGGGAAGTTGTTGGAGGAGATTTTGAGGGAAAGGAGCTACGTATATTTGGAAAGGCAAGGACTGATTAGAGATGGTCAGCATGGCTTTATGAGTGGAAAACCGTGTTTCACAAACTGGATTGACTCTTCCTGGAGGTGGCCAAGAGATAGGTAAAGACAGAGCAGTCAGCGCTGTCCAAATGGACGTCAGCAAAGCATTTGACAAGGTTCCAAGGGTTATTGAACATCTAGTTAAGAGGAAAAACGACGTTTACATAAGGATCCTTAGACCTCTATAGGGTCATATGGGGGTGGCATGATGCCTCAGTGGTTAACACGGCTGCCTTACAGCACTGGGGAACCGATTTCGATTCCAGTCCTGGGCGACAGTCTGTGTGGAGTTTACACGTTCTCCCCATGTCTGCGTGGGGTCCTCAGGTGCTCCAGTTTCCACCCACCGTGCAAAGATGTGCAAATTAGGTGAATGGTTTTGGTGGGATGTCCTTCAGAGGGCCCGTATGGAGTTGCTGGGCCAAATGGCCTATTTCCACACTCTGGGGACTCACTGAAGGTAGCCAGGAAGGAACTGAAGAATGGAGTTAGAACAGCTAGAATGGGACATGAAAAACTTTATTGGGAAGGATTATGGAAAACTATAAGGCAATCTCCACATATGTGAGGAACAAGAGGATTGTCAGCGTGAGGGTAGGGCCTGTCAGGGATAGTGGAGGGTACATGTGCGTGGAGTCACAGGAGGTAGAGGAGGTCCTCAATGAATACTATGCTTCAGTATTCACTACTGAGAAGGACCTTGTCATTTGTGAGGACAGCGTGAAAAGGACTGATATAAGTGAACAGGTTGGTGTTAAGAAGGACGATGTGCTGAGAATTGTGTAAAACATAAAGATAGATACGTCTGTTGGATCAGACGAGATATGCCCAAAGTTACTGCAGGAAGCGAGGGAAGGGATTGCTGCGCCTTTGGAAATGACCTTTGCACCCTCACAGACCACCGGAGTCGCACCAGATGATTGGATGATGGCAAATGTCACTCCCTTTTTCAAGAAAGGGAATAGGGAAAATCCTGGGAATTACAGACTTCACTTTCTTATGCCTGTGGTATGCAAATTATTGGAGAGGACTCAGCGCGGATTTATACCACCGTAGAAAACCATAGTTTGATTAGAGATAGTCAGCAGGGCTTTATAAGGGACAGGTCAAGCCTCACAAATCTTATTGAATCCTTCGAGAATGTGACAAAACACCTTTATGGCTCATTCAGAAAAGAAACAGAGGCATGGGATACAGGAAACCTGTCTGTCTTGATATGGAATTCCTGGCTCATAGAAGACAGAGGGTGATGATAGATGGGAAGCATTCAGTATGGAGACCAGTGACCAGTGGTGTTCCGCAGGGATCGATTGCAGGAACTCTGCTCTTTGTGATTTTTTTAATAACTACTTGGATGTAGTTGTGGAAGAATGGGTTGGTAATTTTGCCAATGACATGGAGGTTGCTGGAGTGGTGGATAGTGTAGAGGTCTGTTGTTGGTTGCAGCAGGATATTGTCAGGATGCGGAGCTGGGCTGAGAAGTGGCAGATGGAGTTTTAATCGGGAAAAGTGTGAAATGATTCATTTTGGAACGTCGAACTTGAATGCAGAATACATGGTTAAAGGCAGAATACTTGGTCGTGTTGTGGAACAGAGAGATCTTGGGTTCCACGTCCATCGATCCCTCAAAGTTGCCACCCAAGCTGATAGGTTTGTTTAGAAGGAATATGTTGTGTCGCCTTTCAATTGCTGGGGGATTGGGTTTTCAAGCCGTGAGGTTACGCTGCAGCTCTATAGAGCCATGGTTAGAACCCACTTGGAATATTGTGTTCAGTTCTGATCCCCTCATTACAGGGAGGCAGCTTTAGGTAGGGTAAATTGGAGATTTACTCGAATGCTGTCTGTGCTGGAGAGCATGTCTTATGATGAAAGGTTCAGGGAGGTAAGCCTTTTGTCATTGAAGTGAAGAAGGGTGATGGGCGACTTGGTAGAGGCGAACAAGATGATGTGAGACATAGATAGAGTGAATAGTGAGAGACTTCGTTGTACCATGGCATAGATGGCTATTGTCAGTGGGCATAAATAATTTTAAGGTGATTGGTGGATGGGTAAGGAGAAATTTCAGAGATAGGTTCTTTACACAAAGAGTGTTGCGTCGTTGGAATGCACTGGCAGCGGTGGTAGGAGAGACAGATTCATGAGGAATATTTAATGGACTCTTGGATAGGCACATGGATGTCAGTAAAATTTAAGGTATGTAGGTTAATTTGATCTCACAGACAGATAAAAGGTTGGCATGGCATCATGGCCGAAGGGTCTTGTACTGCACTGTTCTGTGTTCTATGTTCCATGTGGTAAACTGGGTAATAAGCCTAGATAATTGTAAAAGGATATGGCATTCAGGAGGAGCGAGGGAACTGGATACAAAATTGGCTTGATGGTAGGAAACAGAGGGTGTTGGGAGACATGTTGTTTTTCTGTCTGGAGACATATGACCAGCGGTGTAGTGGGTCCCAATATTGGTTTCCTGGTAAGTAAGTTTTTTGGGTGACATAAAATTGGTGGTAAATTGGATAGTGAAGAAGGTTATCTATGAAACAACAGGATGGACAGTACTGCTGGGATAGTGGGCTGAAGAATAGCAGATGGGGTTTAATTAGATAAATGTGAAGTGTTCCATTTTGGTGAAACAGACCAGGGTGGGACTTGTGCAGTTAATGTTCGGGCCCTGGGTAGTGTTGTCAGTCAGTGACCCAGTGATGCAGGTACACAATTCCTTGCGAGTGGCGACACTGGTAGACAGGCTGGTGAAGCAGCTGTTTGTGATGGTTACCTTCATAGGGCAAAGCATTGAGAGTAGGAGTTGGGATGTCATGTTGTGGCTGTTCAAGACATTGGTACAGCCTCCATAAAAGCATTGTTGATCAGTTGTTCACTTAGCTCCTTTAGGGAAGGACATCTGACATTCCCGCCTGGTCTGGCCTACGTGTGAATCCAGATCCACAGCAATAAGGCTGACCCTGATCTGCCCTCTGGGTAATTAGCAGTGGGACAAAGAATGCTGTCACCCTCATTCCACGAATGAATAAATAAAGATGCATATGTCTCTTCCTACCTCTGCAAACCCCTCCAGCTGCAGCAATCTGTACTTGGCTTTGTAACACTGTTCAGGCCTGGATCACTCTCTGTAACACTCTCACCACCTCCAGCACCTTCACCTTTCCCTGTTCCTATTGTGTCATTAAACCCTGACAAAGATTCCTCTTCCCACTGTCCTCCCCCCGCTTGAAGACGCTTTGCAATCCCTTTAACACTGACTGCTTAAACTCTCTCTCATTTCAGGATTTTAAGTACTTTGTGGTAATCGTCTAAGCCTCATAATATGATATGATCCATTTTGTCCTGAGTGAGGGGTGGGTAGGAATTCCTTGTTGAGGTTTTGTCTGCTTCAATGGAATGTCCTTTTGTTGAGTGCTTTACACTGTTCATTCAAATGTTTTCCACTGTTCATTTACAAACACATGTTTAGCCTGTTACCTTGGTCCGTTCTCCTCTCAAACTCATGTAATTGACTGTTTTAGTTTCTAGATGTAGCTTATCCTTTCTGTGATTCACTTTAAAATTTTATATTACTTTAAACTACACTTTACACATTTTCCCAGAAGATCTCCCCAGGTGACATTACTCACTAAGTTTCATGACACAACGGTGCCTCTGAGGTAGTTACGTCCCTTGCCAGTTGCACAATATGTTATTCAACAAAACACTGAAAAAAATTCTACAATCTCCTATTTGAATATCACTCTTGTCGGTGTGATTGTCAAGATTATATGAACATTGAAGTTTCACTAAATTATCACAGTCTTCATTAAAAATTTCGATGAGTTCCACTTTAATGCAATGATGAGCAATGAAATGTTATCAAGCGGCCTAAAACTGTTTTGGTGCTTGTGTCCTTGGCAAGTAGTAGCCAGAATTTACATTCAGACTGACTCGACTTCATGGTCTGAGACTAAATGCTTTCTCTGTAATGCCTTTGATACCCATTATTGTTAGCGTCACCCATTTTGCCTGAGTTTCTGCAAGTTTGTGAACCATTGAATATTTATATCCATCTTTTGTTCACCCTGAAACCATGTCTCCCTGGTGTCTAAATCTCTTTTATGTCTGTGGCACAAATCAGCCCACCTTGCTGCAGAGAGTTTTTCCATTCCAAAAAAAACATAATTTACTCTTTCCTACAATTTCCTGTCACAAATCGATTCGCTGATGTACAGTTTTCATTAAAATTTGTCCCTTCCTGTTCCTATCTTCTTGTCTTCAGACACATCCACATGCTGTTCACATGCGTCATCTTTTCTATTTGGATTTGGAAAGCTCCTTTCATCTGAACCCTCTGTCAGTTTCAAGCCCTGTCCATAAACCTACCGACATGATTGGCCAGGATACTGTTCCCAGCTCAGCTCCGGTGGGACCCCATCTTAATGGATTTTATTTTGAAATCAGGTATGGGATGTGGGTGTCTCTGGCTGACCAGCCTTTCTTGCCCAGCCCTAGCTGCCCTTACGCTGAGTAACTTGCTCGGCCATTTCAGAGGGTAATTGAGAGACAATCACTTTGCTGTGACTATGTCGTGCAGACCACGTGAGAATGGGCAGATGTCCTTCTCTGAATAACAAGTGTTTGGATTTATTGTACATCAGTAATGGTATTTCTAGATTGTCAATTACTATTTTGAACATAATTTATTTCAAATTCCACCATTTCAGACGATGTGGTTCAAACCTGCCTCTCCAGAACATTAGCTGAGGTTTGGGATACATTCTCTAGCAACAATATCACTCGGACATTACTTTGTCTGCTCACAGGCTGTTTATCCCTGAACACTGATACCAATGTATCATGAAGCTAAACCTGTTTTTCCTTCATGATTGATACTGATTTCTTCCTGCACTCTGATGATATCACCCAGTCTCTCTCCATGTGGTATGCCTCACTGTGTGGGTCTAATTGCTGCTCCTGTCAGCGTCTCTCACTCTTGTAGCTACTCCAGATCCTGAGCCAACAGAATTCTCCACTCCAGAGAGACGCACAGGCCAGGGATGGAGACTGGGATTTTCCAGATCTCTGTGGGACACGGTACTATCCTCCATGTGTGACCCTCATTTCATCAGTCTAAGTTCCCATTCTGTCTATTTCTCTGTCTCCTGTAGGAACTCAGGAATTTTCTGACTCAATAGATTTCCCAGCAGTTGGGTGTCTTATCCATCACCACATTGAAGATAGTTGGTCAGCCAGAGAGGCAAAGGGCAGAGAGATCTGGAGCCTTCAATAAATCCTGCAGTGAGGTAAGATCACTCACCATGCACAGAGCAGAGAGCAGCGAGAGGACTCCAAACATCAGCTAACAGTGCTGGAGGTGGAGCAGTGTACAAACACACCAGGTTCAATCACCACGTCTACTGTAAGTTTTGTTGTTCTGAGACAGTATC
Source organism: Hemiscyllium ocellatum (assembly GCF_020745735.1). Taxonomy (NCBI): domain Eukaryota; kingdom Metazoa; phylum Chordata; class Chondrichthyes; order Orectolobiformes; family Hemiscylliidae; genus Hemiscyllium; species Hemiscyllium ocellatum. Next base: position 583,527 of record NW_026868110.1, on the reverse strand, counting down.
GGGAGTGTCACAGTTATCAATCCAGACCTGTGCTGTCTTAGTGAGCACCAGCATAACAGATGGGAAAGCAGACTTCCCATGAGTGAGTGGTAATGCTGCCTCGGATCTTTATGTTCTGTGTTCCCCCTCCAACACTGTACATATACCATGTCTCGTGGACCAGTGTCTTCAATAATTTGTAACTCCTATAACAGTTCCTGTCCCTGTAACCTCCATTTCCCTATGGTCCCTCCCCATATTTGAAATGTACTGCATTTCAAACTATTACCCCTATCTCTCTAACTTTTTTCAGTGTCTACATCATGCTTTTTCTCTATAGTCTCCTCCTCCAATAACTAGAGACAGAGGCATGCAGCATGGAAACGGTTCTATCCATCCAACTAGTCCATGCTGATCACTGTTCATGAGCAAGTCGCATTTGCAAGTGTTTGGTCCACATCCCGTCCAACCTTCTCTTCTCCATGTATCTGCCCAAATGTCTTTTCCATGTTGGAATTTTACTTTTCTCTACCCCTTCCCCAGACACTCATTCCATACGTGCACCATCCTTTGTGTGGAAATGTTCTCCTCTGGTCGCTTTTAATTATTTCCCCTCTCACCTCATATTTCTGCCCTCTAGTTATGGCTTCCCCTAACCTGAAGTACAGACCTTCACAATTCTCCCGACGTATACTCCTCATGGTTTTATAAACATTTATAAGATCACCCCTCAGCCACCTCCGCCCAGGGGAAATACAAAGGATCATGTTACAAATATCTCTGCCACAGTCCCCGCTGTGACTTTGCCACATTGTTGTGGGATACACTTGTTCAGGACTCGGGCGTTCTCTACCTTTATGTTCTAAGATCTCCAGCACCACCTCTTCTGTAATGGGGACTCTTTACAAACCATCAATGTTTCTTTCCCTTTGTTTCCTAGTCTTTGTCCACAGTATGTTCTGACATGGAGTATTCATTTCAGGTCGTGCCCATCTCCTGTGGTTCTAAGTATGGATGGCCTTCTTGATCTTTGAGGGCCCCTATTGACTCTCTAGTTGCTTTTTTGTACTTGTATGCTGTAGAATCCCTTTGCATTCTACTTAACCTCATCTGCCAAAGCTATCTCATCGCCCTGTTTTTCTTTCCAGTTTCTCCAACCTCTCTGTTTCTGTCAAACCCTCCAGTGTCAGTAACATCTCTGTCAACCTTTGCTCCTTTTGCAGTTTCGGAAAATGCTTCCTGAAGCAGGAGGATCAGAATTCTACACAATACTCCAACTGGAGACACAGCAATGTCTTGTACAGCCGTATCATGATGTACCAACTCAGGTACTCAATGATCTGACCCATGAGGGCAAGTGTGCCTAATCCCCGTCCTGTCTACCAGTGACGCCACTTCCACGGAACAATGTAACTGCATCCCTTGGTCTCTCTCCGTTCGACAACACTGCCTAGAGCACTGCCATTAACTGTGTTAGTCCTCCCTGGTTTATCTTAACAAAATCCAACACCTGAATTCAACTCCCATCTTTCATTTCTTGACCCACTGGCTCAGTTGATTAAGATCACCTTTGATAACTGTATTCACTGCCAACTATAACAAGTATTTTACTATCCACAAACTTGCAAACAATAATTCATATATTCTCGTTTATGTCAATAATGTACATGTGTGGGCCCTGCACTGATCCTTATGGCACACCGCTGCTCAGACGCCCCCAGTCTGCACAACAACCCTCTCCCACCATCCTCTGTCTCCTACTGTTAAGCCAATTTTGTGTCCGTTTGTCTCGCTATCCCTGATCACATGTAATCTAAACTTACTAACCAGTGCACCACGATAAATTCTGTCAAAGGTCTTGCTGAAGTCAGTATAGACAACGTGCACTACTCTGCCTTCATCCATCTCCTTGGTCACCTCTTCAACAAACTCTATCAAGTTTGAGAGACACTTCTCTGTACGCACAAAGCGGTGCTGACTATCCCTAATCAATCGTTGCCTTTCCAAATGCATGTAACTCCTGTACCGCGGAATCGCTTCCAACAACATTGGCACCACTGACATCAAGCTAATTGGTGTTTATGTCCGTGGCTTTCCCTCGCAGCCTTTCCTAAATACTGGCACAACATTAGCCACCCTCCCGCTCCCAGCTCACCACCCGTGGTTTTCAGTGATAGAAATATCTTTGTAAGTTTCTTCCCTACCTTACCCCAATGTCCTGGGATCTACTTGATTATTTCCCAGGAAGTTGTCGAATTTTAATGCGTTTTAAAACCTTCAGCACCTCCTGTTCTCCAATGTGGACTCTTTGAATACATCACTGTTTATTTCCCAGCTTCCCCAGTATTTTTTCCACAGTAAGTTCTGACTTGAAATTTTTGTTTCAGACCGCACCTATTTCCTGTGGGTTTACACATGGATGGCTTCATTGATCTTTATGGAGTCACGTTCTGTCTCGAGTTAATCTTCTGTTGTTAATATACTTGTAGAATCTCTTTGGATTTTCCTGAACCTTATCTGCCAAAGCTCTGTCAGTTCCCCTTGGGCCCTCATGATTTCCCTCTGAAGAATATTACTACACCCACAATGTTCTTCAAGGGATTGACATAATCCAGCTGGCTGTATATGACATGTGCCCCCTTTTGTCTTGACCAGAACCTCAATATTCCCAGTCATCCAATTTTTCCCACTTGTGTCAGCATTGCCCTTCACACTAACAGGAATATGCTGCCCCTGAAATCTTAATTTATCTCTCTTTTGAAAGAATCCCACTTGCCCGACGTCCCTTTACTTCCAAATAGCCTCCATGAATCAACTTTTGGACGGTCTTGCCTAATACCTTCTGGACTGGGGCAAGGCCATTTTTGATCTTTAACTTGTGGACCAGGCCTGTCCTTTTCCATCGCTATTTTCAAACTAATAGAATTGTGGTGACTTTGCCAAAGTGCTCCCCACAAACACTTCATCCCCTTTCTCACCCTTGTTTCCCGAAGGGAGGTCAGGTTTCATCCCTTTCTCCAGTCGGACCAGTTACATACTGACTGAGACAGTTTTCTTGTGCACACTGAACAAATGCCTCCCATCCAAGCTGTGAATATTATGGCAGTCCCAGTCTATGTTTAGAAAGTTAAAATCACCGACCATTACAACGCTAGCATTCTTACAGATATCTGAGATCTCCGACGTATTTGCTGCTCAATTTCCCGCTGACTACTGTGGGCCTGTAGTACAGTCATATCAAACTGATTATTAATTCTTATTTCTCAGTTTCACTAACATAGCTTCACTGGGTGATCCCCAGGAATATCCTCTCTCAGTGCTGCAGTGATGTTTTCACTGATCAAAAATCCACTCCCCCTACTCTCTTGCCTCCACTTCTATCCTTCCTGTTGAATCTGTCCTCTGGAACAATGATCTGCGACTCCTGTCCCTCCCTCAGCTTTGTTTCTGTAATTGCTGTGATTTCCCAGTCCCATGTTCCCATCCATGCCGTGTGTTCATCTGCCTTACCTGTGAGGCATTTCACATCAAAGTAAATGCAGTTTAATTGATGCGTATTACCTCATTGCCTGCTGTGCTCTTGCCTGTTTATCAATTGAAATTACTCTGTTGAAATTCTGTCCCAGCCTCAACCTTCAGATTGTAGCCTGAGACCATCCCCCTCACTGTGGACAACACCCTTACCTTTCATGTCATCTGCAAACCTAATAATGATACCTTCTGCTTTCACATCAGAGTTATAAATGCCCATAATGAACAGCAATGGCTTCTGCACAGATCCCTTTGTTACATCAACTGGGCAAAGGCTTTCAATCACAAAACTAACCCTCCAACAATTTTCGATCAAATTTGCCAACTTGCCTTTGATGCCATGGTCTCTTCCCTTCTGGACTAGCCTTCCACGAGGGACCTTGTCAAAGGCCTTAATGAATTCCATGTAAACCATAACATCTGTACGGCCCTCATCAATATCTTCAATCGAGATTTCACAGAAATCTCAGTTGATTTCATCAGACATTATCTTACTCTTACAAATTCATGCAGACTATCACTTATCGATCCCTGCCTTTCCAGCTATTGATCCATCCTGTCCCTCAGAATTGTTCCCAATTCCTCGCCCCCCCCCCCCTCAACTGCAGTCAGACTATCTGCTCTGCAATTACCTGTCCTATACCTACTGCCTTTCTTGAACAAAGGAACCACATTAGCTATCCTCCAGTCATTCGGAACTTCATCTGTGGCCAGCAAAGTATTAAATATATCCACCAGGGCCCCAGCAATCTCCTCCCTTACCTCCCATAGCAGCCTGGGATACATTTCATTGAGCACTGGGGAGTTCTCCACCTTTATGCCTGTGAAAATATTTAATACCTCCTCCTTATTGATCTTAACATGTTCTGGAAACTTACCATCCCTACTAAAATCCCCGGCCACAATGCCTTTCTTCTGTGTGAATACCAAGGGGAAGTATTCATTTGAAGACGTCACCTACTTCCTCTGGCTCCATGCACAGATTGTCCCTTTGGTTTCTCGCAGGCCTCCCTCTTTCGCTGGGAATCCACTTACTCTCACGATGCTCATAAAATACCTGTGTTTTTTTCGGCAATCGTATCTGCCAAACATATTTCTTGACCATTGTTTGTCCCTCATTTTCGACAAACCCACTCGCACTCTCTATACTTGTGAAGGGCTTCACCTGATTTTATTGCACTGTATTTTCTTTATCAAAATCACGATATCACTTGATCAGTATTAGATGGACTTGATACCTTCACTATTCACTCTTCAAGGAGCACACTGGCTCTGCATTCTCACTGCATCACTTTATAATACTCCCCTTTCCTAATATGGACCCAACTGTAGATAGTTCTCTCAGTATATGTTTGCCAGATCCTCTCTAATGATCGGAACTGATGGGAGACCCAGGTGTGTGGGGGACAGGCAGGAGGTTGTTTGGCTGCAGAAGCGACCCCAGGATGGTGTGCTGCCTCCTGGGTGCCAGGTCAAGGATGTCTCTGAGCGGTTACTGAACATTCTGAAGGGGAGGGTGAACAGCAAGAGGTCATTGTGCATATCAATCCACATGACAGGGGTAGACAAAGGGATGGGGTCCGGAGAAAGGAGTACAGGGAGTTAGGTGAGAAGTTAAAAAAGCAGGATATTGACATTAATGATCTCCAGATTATTCCCATTGCCACGTGCCAGTAACGATAGAAATAGAAAGAGAGGCCAGATGGATGTGTGGCTTGAGGAGCTGGTGTTGCGGGCAGGATTTTCAGTCTTGTATCATTGGAGTCTCTTCTGGGGTAGAGATGACCTGTACAAAGGGATGGTTTGCACTTGAATCAGAGGGGCACCAGTATCCCAAGGAGGAGATTTCCTCGTGTTACCCAGGAGGATTTCAATTACTTTGGCAGGGAATTGTGACTCTAAGTAAGAGAGGGACCTTCGGAAAGTCAGAGGAAATTCATCAGCCATCAAGATCAAGTTACCTATTCAGGATATCCGGGGGCACAGATATTTGAGGGAAAAGAATTTTGGTTTAAAAGGCATTTATTTCAACACACGAGGCCTGACTGGTAAGGCAGACGAGCTCAGTTCATGGATTGGCTCTGGGAACTGGGATATTACAGCCATAACAGAAACATGGTTGAGAGAAGGGCAGGACTGGCAGCTCAGTGTTCCAAGATACAGAAGCTACAGGTATGACAGAAGGACAAGTAAGTGAGGAAGGGGAGTTGTCATTTTGATAATGAAGGACATAACAACAGTGCTTCGGGACAATACTGTTAAGCAGTCATCAAATGAGTCCATATATTTAAAAGTTAGAAACAAAAAGGGGGTGATCAGTCTGCTGGGATTGTGTTATAGACCCTCAAATAGCCAGCGGGTATGAGAGGGGCAAATGTGTAGTGAGATTGCAGGTACCTATAAAAATAATAAAGTAGTATTGGTTGGAGATGTTAACTTCCCTGGATTGACTGGGTCACCCAGAGTGTAAAAAGCCCGTAATGAGTGGAATTTGTCAAAAATGTCTAAGAAAGTTTCCTAAACCAAGACGTAGAGGGTTCTACTCTACTCAGGTGGATGCAACACTGGACGTCCCCTCAGGAAATGAGGTCAGGCAAGTGACTTAAGTATCATTCGGAGAGCACATTACATCTAGTGACCACAACTGCCTTTGTTTTAACATACTAATGGAAAATATCTGACAGGTTGACAGATTTAGGTCTTAAACTGGAAGTGGGTCAAATTGGAGCCATCCAGCAGGATCGAGCAGGGGTTGATTGAGTGATGGTAAAAATCATACAACACCAGGTTTTAGTTCAGATGGTTTACAGAGGAACATCGATTATCTGAACGTGATGGGCGGGCGATGTTTTGTTCGGATAATTGATTATCCGGTTAATTGATTAAATGCCTTTCCTTTTGGGGCTCAGAGTTTTCAGTCCAGTCTGCACCCTGTTCAGGTGACGAGGCAACAGCAAGCCATGAGCGAGGCCCCACGCCCTGCCAGACCCCCAAACACATCCAACACCGCCCTCACCTGCCCCTAAATGTCGCCAACCCAACTGCCCCAAACCCACCCAACAGTGACCCCTGCCCCCAAAATCTTCTGACACCACCCTCCACCCGCCGCCTGCCCCTACTTCCTAAACACCTTCGACATCATCCTCAGCCTGTCCACAAACCCGCCCAACACCGCACCCTGCCCACCACACCCACCGTCCAATCCATGTTCACGCCCGTCTCACCGGCCCCCTGCCCCCGTTCATCCCCTCCTCCTTCTGGGCAGCTGGAGTGGAAACCAGTAGTGAGATATCTACTGCCTTTGGTGGGGTACGTCTTCAAATAGCACACACACACATGCACACACACGCTCAGACAGCCACAAACAACTTTTTACTGCAACATTTCCGTCCTGTACAGGACACTGTTCTAGAGAATATATGGGAAAGGGGGGTTTAGGATTCACCCCTATATAGAACTCCAGGGGAATTGTGGCGAGAGGGAGAGAGGATGGGAGGTCATTCATTTGGAGATGGTGTCTGGGCTCGATGTCCAGGACTGTTCTCGGCACCATTTCAGTCAGCTGAGGTCGATTTTAATCAGTGTTAACAAAACAAAAAAAAATCAGGTTTGAAAGAGCTCTTTGATGTAATGTTTCTATCGGGACCTCGAAATCTCCTTTGGATAATCTGATATTAGGTTAATTGATATTTGGATAACCGAGGTCCCTCGGTATTTGAAAGTGCTAGATTTGGAAGCGATAATGGTCACTCTAAAAGATGAAAGACTTAATCTAAGCTTGTTTAATATTTCATTCCATTACACTGCCATCCTGTTGCTATAAATTCGGTGCCTTAGGATTGTGCTCCACATCCACCTGATGAAGAAGCAGTGCTTCGAAAGCTAGTGCTTGCAAATAAACCCGATGGCCTATAATCTGGTGTTGTGTGATTATTAACTTTGCCCACCCCAGTCCAACACCGGCATGTCCAAATCATAACTAAACACGATTGGGTCAGTCTGTTTGAATGGAAAGGAATGACTGGCAAATGGGAGTGTGATCTCAAGAATCCAGTATGTCCCTGTTAGGGTGAAGGGAAAAGCTGGCAGGTTTAGGAATCCCTAGCCGGTGAGAGGTGTCATCACTCTGTTCAGGAAAAAGAGGAAGGTACACATTGTCTTTAATTTTTCGGTATACATGAAGCCTCTTACAGTCCGAAAGACACAATCAATCTGGGGAGACCCAAAAGGCCTCTCAGATCCCTGCAGAACTCCCAACCTGCAGAACCAACCCGAAATCATGTGACTTTCAGTTCCTATAAGACTCATTATCTGTGTAACATCCTCCCATCACTAGCACCCCAATATTAATGTCATCTCCTCAAGCCTCTCTATCAACTACTCATCTCCATAACCTTCTCCAGCACTTACACCTCTATCTGTGTAAACGTCACCCTCCCCAACAACCCTTCCCACTTTTACCATTCTGGAGGAGGTTACTAATGCTCCCTTATCTGTGAACCTGTCTCCAACCAAAATTACTGCCCTCTGGAAAATCTGTCAGACTCCACACCCTCCGTATCTAACGAATCTGCAGAACCTAAACCTTCCTGTGTCCATAAACATCATCCATGACTACCATCCATATCTCTGTTTGGTCCTCCAGTCGACACAACCCACTTTCTCTCTAAACGTCTCCATTAACCTAAAACACTCCTGTCTGTGTAAACCACTCCATCCTACCAACATTCTTATCTGTGTATACTGTTCCATCCCTCCCAACCTCGCCATCTCCATGAACTCCTGTAGGCCCTACATCTCTCCACATTTCTGGAACACACCGTGGCTCTATTGTCCTCCCTCCCTGTGAAACACCTCCAGTCCCCACCACCCTCCCAGTCTGCGTCATCTGCTCCAGATCAGGTCATTGGTGTTTCTGTTACCTCTGGCACTCCGAGCAAACCTTCCCAGTTGTGTCTACCATTCAGATCCCATCCTCTCAAGCCTCCTGAAACACCTTCCTGCCATTGTGACCCTCCCTATTTAGAACATAGAACAGTACAGCACAGCTCAGGCCCTTCGGCCCTTGATAATGTGCTGAAATTTTATCATACTCTAATATCAAACCAACTTGCAGGCAACTCAAAGGAGAAAACAACAAAGAAAATCCCAGCACAAGAACAGGCCCTTTGGCCCTCCACACCTGTGCCGATCCAGATCCTCTGCCTAAACCTGCTGCCTATTTTCTAAGGATGTGTATCCTTTTGCTCCCTGCCTATTCATGAATCTTAAAGGACCTCATTGTTCCTGCCTCTACCACCTCCGCTGGCCACATGTTCCAGGCCCCTACCACCCTCAGCATAAAGACCGTTCCAAGGTTATCTGCCCTAAACCTTTCCCCTCTCACTTTGAGTTTGTGACCCCAGTAACTGCGTTCCACACTCTGGGAAAAAACGCTTCTTGCTATCCACCATGTCTATACATCTCATGAATTTGTAGACATCAATCAGGTCCTCAGTCAACCTTTGTCTTTCTAATAAAATTAATCCGAATCTATTCAACCTCTCTTTATAGCTGGTCCCTTCCATACCAGACAACGTCTGGGTGAACTTCCTCTTCACCCTCTACAAAGCATCTACATCCTTTTGGTAATGTGGTGATCAGAACTGTATGTATCATTCCAAATGTGGCCGAACCAAAATCAAATACAACTGTAACATGACCTGCCAACTCTTTTACTCTATAGCCCGTCCAATGAAGGAAAGCATGCTGTATGCCACCTTAATCACTTTACTGACCTGCGTTGCCCCCGTCAAGGAACAATGGACCTGAAAACCCAGATCTCTATGTACGTCAATTTTCCCCAGCACTTTTCCATTTAGCTTGCTATTGAATTGAATATTCTGAAATGCATCACCTCGCATTTGCCTGGAGTGAACTCCCCATCTGCCATTTCTCTGCCCATCTCTCCAATCGATCTATACACTGCTGTATTCTCTGACTGTCCCCATCACTATCTACTGCTCCACCAATCTTCGTGTCATCTGCAAACTTGCTAATCAGGCAATTGATACCTTCCTCCAAATCATTTATGTATATCACAAACAACAGGGGACCCAGCACGGAACCTCGTGGAACACCACAGGTCACAGGTCTCCATTTTGAGAAATTCATTTTACTATAATCCATCTGCGTTTCCAAAAATTAATTAAATGTCCCTAATGTAACTCTCTCTACCACCAACGCTGGTGGTGCATTCCACACACCCACCACTCTCCGTGTAACGTACCTACCTCTGACATCTCCCATAAACCTTCCTCCAAGTACCTTAAAATTATGCCCCACCATTATAGCCATTTTCACAAAAGGAACATTCTCGGGCCACCCACTCTATGTATGCCTCTCATCAGCTCGTACACATCTATCAAGTCAGGTCTCATCCTTTTCAATTCCATTGATAGAAGCCCTGGCTTCCCCAACATTTCTTCATTAGACCTGTCCTCAAATCCAGAAATCATCCTGATAAATCGTTTCTGCACCCGCTCCACATTTTTCCTATAACGAGGTGACCAGTACATAACACAATATTCCAAGAGTGGACTAACCAGGGCTGTGTGGAGCTGCAGCACAACCTCAATGGTCGTCAAGTCAATCCCCCTGCTAAGGAAAGCTAACACGTTACACGCCTTCTTCCAACCTTATCAACTTGGCTGACATCTTTGAAGGATCTATGAACGTGGACCGCAAGATTCTTGTGTTACTCCACACTATCAAGAATCCTGCCGTTAACTCAGTAGACGTTTTCAGCAGAATCCTTCAATCTTAAACCCTCCCTATTTTGGTACCTTCCCCCAGTCCCCACAAAATTCATAAACTGCGAAACGTCTTCCAGTCCCTACAATCCTCTTTAGCTCTGTAACCTCCTTTATTGGCGTTAGTACTGAAAATTACCGAAGCCAATTTTAGTCACTTCAATATTACTAATAAATGCAAAATCCTCCTGTCCTGATATCTCTCCCTAACTCTGTAAACACCACCATACTCCAGTGCCCTTCTGGGGAATATTGCATAGGAAGGAAGAGTTGTCGAGTCTGGGCCATGTTACGGAGGTAGGAAGGGCTGCAGTAAATGGAGGATGGTACAAATGTAGGAGGGCATGAAGATCCTTCAGGAGGTTAGAGGTAGTGGGATTCGTATAACCTGCAGGATGGGATCGAGAATGGGTGTGGGACATGAAGGATGTTTTAGTGTGAGTGGTTGATTTGTTTTTGATTTGATGATTAGGCCGATCTTATTAAATAATTTTGGAGATGTTTACCAGAATATCCGTGCACAATTTCAGATTTCCAGGCTGGGAGATGTGAGTTCAGATGGGAATGTATTTGCCCATTCTGTCTGTGTGCCTGACAGTGTCCTGGTGCTGCTCTGGGAGAAAGCACTCACCGTGCAGGTGGTGATCTCCAGATCTACAGGACTGATCAAAGCTCACCACATCGAAGCCTTCGTTTAGAATGTTCTCTATTTTTTCATTATTTTCAAGAGACAGTTTTGTGAGATGCAGAAATTGGGGAGTTTGCATTTTGAGGGAATGAAATCTTTATCATTGGAAGATGGGAAGCCTGCAAAAATGAGATAACGGATTTTCAGAGACAGTATATAATATTCCAGTTAGGATGGAAGGAAATGCTGATGGGTGTTGGGAATTCTGGATGACTAGAGAACAAAGGTTTTGATTAAGAAAGAGAAGGAAGCATTTGTCAGGTATAGACACGACAAGTCAAGTGAATTCTCAGACTATAAAGCAAGGAGGAGTATACTTAAAAAGAAATCAGGAGGATAAAAAGGGTACATGAGATAGCTTTGGCAAATAGGGTTAAGAAGAATCCAATGGGTTTTTATAAATACATAAAGGACAAGAGGGTAACTAGGGAGAAAATAGGGCCCCTCAAAGATTAGCAGGGCAGCCTTTGTGTGCAGCCGCAGGAGTAGGGGCAATACTAAACGACTGTTTTACATCAGTGTTTACAGTCCCGAAGGAAATGGAAGATATAGAATGTGGGGAAATAGACAGTGACATCTTGAAAAACGTCCATATTAAAGAGGAGGAGGTGCTGGAATTCTTGAAAAGCATAAAAGCAGATAAATCCCCAGGATCTGATCAGGTGTACATTGGAACTATGTGAGAAGATAGGGAACTGATCGATGGGGCTCTTGCTGAGAAATTTGTATCACTGATCATCACAGGTGAAGTGCTGGAAGTTTGGAGGTTGGCTAACCATTTAAGAAAGGTGGTCAGGGAAAGCTAGGGAACTATAGACCTGTGAGCCTGACATCAGTAGTGGGTAAATTGTTGAAGGAAATCCTGCGAGATAGGAATTACATGTATTTAGAAAGGCAATGAGTGACTAGGGATAGACAGCATGGCATTGTGTGTGGGAAATCATGCCTCAAGAAATTGATTGCGTTTTTTGAATAAGTAACAAAAAGGATTGATGAGGACAGATCATTAGATGTGATCTACATGGACTTCAGTGAGGTGTTGAAAAGGTTCCTCATGGAAGATCGGTTAGCAAGGTTAGATCTCATGGAATTCAGGGCGACCTAGTCGTTTGGATACAGAACTGGCTCAAAGGTAGAAGACACAAGTTGGTTGAGGAGGGTTATTTTTCACACTGGAGGCCGATGGTGTGCCACAAAGTTCGGTGCTGGGTCCACTACTTTTCATCATTATATAAATGAACGTAGGAGGTACCTTTAATAAGTTTGCAGATGACACCAAAATTTGAGATATAGTGGACAGTGAATAAGGTTACCTCAGAGTACAATGGGATATTGATCAGATGGGCGAATGGGCTGAGGAGTGACGAATGGAGCTTAATTCAGCTAAATGCGAGGTGCTGCATTTTGTGAAAGCACATCTTAGCAGGATTTATACACTTAATGGCAAAGTTAGAGGGAGTGTTGCTGAACAAAGAAACCTTGGAGTGTAGGTTCATTGCTCCTTGAATGTGGAGTCACAGGTAGATAGGAGAGTGAAGACGGTGTTAGGTATGCTTTCCTTTGTTGGTCAGATCATTGAGTATCAGAGTTTGGAGGTCATTTGCAGCTGTACAGGTCATTCGTTAGGCCACTGTTGGAATGTTGCGTGCAATTCTGTTCTCCCTCCTATCGGAAAGATGTTGTGAAACTTGAAAGTGTTCAGAAAAGATCTACAAGGATGTTGCCAGGGTTGGAGGATATGATCTATAGGGAGAGGCTGAAACGACTGGGACTGTTTTCCCTGGAGCGTCAGAGGCTAAGGTGTGACATTCTTGAGGTTTATAAAATCATAAGCGGCATGGACAGGATAAACAGATAAGGTCTTTTCCCTGAGGTGGTGGAGACCAAAGCTAGAGGGCATAGGTTTAGGATGAGAGATGAAAGATTTTAAAAGGACCTAAGGGCAACGTTTTCACGCACTGTGGTGTATGTATGGAATGCACTGCCAGAGGAAGTGGTGGAGGCTGGTACAATTGCAGCATTCAAAAGGCATCTGGATTGGTATATTAATAAAAAGGGTTTAGTGGGATTTGTGCCAAGTGCTGGCAGATGGGACAAGATTAGGAAAGGAGAGCTGGTCGGCGTGGACGAGTTGGACTGAAGGGTCTATTTCTGTGCTGTACGTCTCTAGGACACTCTGGCTCTAAATGTTTTCCACTGTTCATTTACAGCCTGGCATTTCAGTCTGTTTCCCCTGTTTACCTTGGTCAGTTCTCTCTCAAAATCATGTAATTGGCTTTGTTACTGATGTTCGGATGTGCTTTATGGTCACTTTAAATTGTCATAGTCTCTTTGAATTCCAGGATAATTTCCTGGAGAATCTCGATGTGATATTTTCCTTCACTCAATTTCATCAACCAACTGTTGATCTGAGATAGTTACATCCCTAGCCAGTTGCACAATGTGTTATTCAAAGAAACTCTGACCAAAACATTCAAGGAGGATCTCGGATAATATCACTCTTACCAATGTGTCTGACCCAGATTATGCAAAGGTTGACGTCTCCCAAAATTATCACACCACCTTTGTTACAAATTCAAATGAATTCCTGTTTAAATCAGGGATGAGCAATACTGTCGGGAGTGTAAAAACTGTTATCCTGCCTATTTTTTTGACACGTAGTAGCACCCAGAATTTGCATTCAGGATGATTCAGCTGCATAATCTGATGCCAAATGCTTTCTCTGTAATGCCTTTGTTGCCATTACTGTCAGGGTTCCCATCTTGCTTTTCCATTCTGCCTGAGATCCTGTAAGGTTGTTTACCGTTGAATATTTATGCTCCACCTTTGTTCACCCTGTAATCACGTTTCTCTGCTGACCAAATGTCATTTATCTCTATGTCACAAGTCTATTACCTTATTGCAGATATTTTGGCAATTCCAAATAAAAACATTATTATTTACTCTTTCCCATAATGTCCTGTCACAAACCGATTTGCTGATGTACAGTTTTAGTTAAACTCTGTCCCTTCCTGTTCCTTTCTGCTTGTCTTCAACCACGTTCCCATGCTGTTCCAAGGCTTCACATTTTCTCTTTGAATTTGGAAAGCTCATTTCACCTGAACCCTGTTCTTGCATCCTCTCTGCCAGTTTAAAGCCCTGTCCATAAACCTACCGACATGATTAACCAGGACACTGGTTTCAGCAGTGTTGTTTTTAATGCACTCATAGGATTTTGCTGTCTCTGGCTGGTCAGCATTTCATGCCCACTTCCAGTTGCCCGAGAGCTGAGTGGCTTGCCAGACCATTTCAGAGGGCAGTTGAGAGCCAATCCCATTGCTCTAGGTCTGGATTCATATGTAGGCCAGACCGTCTGCTTATGACAGATTTCCTTATTTATACGATATTAAGCAGTCAGATGGGTATCCCTGACACCACCATTAAATTCTGGATGAACAGGCTAGTGAGAGTAACACTAGGCCATCGCCTGGCCCACTGATAGCTCACTCATCCCTGAGTATTGATCCCATTGCAGCATGAATCAAACCCCTTCATCTTGACCGTGGTTTGATCCTGATACCTTCCTGCACTCTGGTGCTATCACTCAGTATCTCTCCATGTGGTATCTGTCACTGTGAGGGTCTAATTGCTGCCGGTGACTGCACCTTTTGCAGCTACTCCAGATCCTGAGCCAAGAGAATTCTCCACTCCAGAGAGAAGCAGCAGCACAGGCCAGGGATGGAGACTGGGATATTCCAGATCTCTGTGGGACTCAGTGTCATTCTCCATGTGTTACCCTCACTACATCAGTCTGATTTACCATTCTGTCTATTTCTCTGCCTCATGTAGGTACTCAGGATATTCCTGACTCAGCAGAATTCCCAACTCCTGTCTCGTCTATCACTATTGAAGACGGTTGGTCAGCCAGAGCGATGGAGAGTGAGATCTGGAGCCTTCAATAAATCCTGCAGCGAGGTAGGATCACTCACAGTGAACAGAGCAGAGAACATTTAAGGGATGGAACTTTGGTTCAGATAACATGACATAGGTACTGTGTTGAAGGGTGAACACAGAGCATGATGGTCCCAGGCTCAATTCCACCCTCTTGTGAGAGGATGACTTTCAGATCGACTGTACTGAGCCTTCCTGAAACAGCATCGGGAGTTCACATTTATTCATCCATGCCTGTGCTGTCATAGTGAGCATCAGGACAACAGAGGGGAAGCAGGCCTCGCTCAAGGATTTTGTATTGAAAACTGGGATCTTTCTGTTCTCTCCTCTCTCACACTGTCTCTTGTCATGTGATAGTGTCATACAGCAAGGAAACATACCTTTCGGCCCAACTCATCTACGCCAGCATTTTTAATGCTTGTAATTCCAGAAAATTTCATATTACTGTATCCTCCACTCCTCCCATAATCCTGCTGTATATTTGAAACCTACTCCAATGTTGACATCTCTCCCTATTTGGAAATTGGTCCAGTCTCAACATGCCAAATCTCAATAATCTCATCGTGCACTCAGTACAATGATCCCTATTTCTGTAGTTTTGCACAATACTTACAGTCCACCCCATCTCTGTAAAATCCTCCAGGCTAGACCAAAATACCTACCTGTGTACCTTCCTCAAGTCCCAAGAGAACTTGATATGACTATAACCTTCTGCAGGCAGATCATATTCCTGCCACCTAGCCTATACCACCACACAACCTCAGTAACTATCTCCGATCCCTACCGACCTCCTTATCTATATAAACACCTCCAGACACTTTTCCAGCCGCAACAGCACTCCACATCTCTGTTTGCTCCTCCACTCCCGACATTTCTCCCAGCACCTCAAACATCCTCTCTTTGTGTAATTCTGCAATTTGGGGCAGCACAGTGGCTCAGTGGTGAGCAATGATGCCTCACAGTGCCAGTGATCCAGGTTCGATTCCAGCGTTGTGTGACTGTCTGTGTGGAGTTTGCACATTCTCCCCATGTCTGCGTTGGTTTCCTCTGGATGCTCCGGTTTCCTCCCACAGTCCAAAGATATGCAGGTCAGGTGAATTGGCCATTCTAAATTGCCCGTAGTGTTAGTTGCATTAATCAGAGGGAGATGGGTCTGGGTGGGTTACTCTCCGGACGGTTGGTGTGGACTTGTTCGGCCGAAGTGCTTGTTTCCATGCTGTGGGGCCTCTAATCTAAACTCTCCCTCTGTGTTCCATATTACTGTCACTAAACATAATCGCTTTATCTATAAACAGACCCAAACCCTCCAAACATTCGATTCCCTGGGAACTCCCACAGCTCCAATATCCCTCCTTATCTGTGTAACTTCTTCCACTCCTGAAAGCCGATGATAATGTGGAGATCTTACAATCATCCCTATCTGCGTAATCCTCTCAGGTCCCTGTAGCACTCCCTGCAGAACCCACTCCAATGCCTGTGACTCTCCCAATCCAGTTCCTACAAGACTCACTATCTCTGTAACATCCTACTGTTGCTATCACCCATTCTGTCAATGTAAGTTCCTCTAGTCTGTCCATCCATTTTATCATCTCCATAATATTCTCCAGCTCTTACACCCCTATCTGTGTAAATGTTACACTCCCCTACAACCATCCCTAAAGTGGAAACCCCTCCAGTGTGCGCAATACTCCCTTTCTGTGTTAGTGTCTCCGGCTCTATTGCTGTTCCTATCTCTGTAAGCTCTGGCAGATTGTCCAGCTTTCCGGTCCACATAATTTCCAGAACCTCAGCATCCGACAACAACAAATGTCTTCATTAACTACAGCCTTCCATATCTCTGTTCGTTCCTCAATTCTATACAGCACTCTTAATCTCTGTAAATAACACAATTCCAAAAAAGAATCTCCCTGTCTGTGAAAACTGCCCCCATCCGACACTGAGGAGCCTTACTATCCTTTATATCACCTGTAGTCCCTTCAGATCTCCCTGTATCTTCCCTGACTCCATTGAATACAGCACATCTCATGTTCTAACACCTCTAGTACATATGTTACTCCTCATCTGTGATATTCTTCAGTTCCTGCAATTCTCGTTCTTTATCTCCACAGCTTCCAATCATCCTAATCAATATAAGGTTATTGATCCCCTGCTGCATGTTTAACACCTGTAGCAGCCTCCAACTCCTCAATGCATCCTGATGCTGTAACCTCTTCAAATACTACAGCTTACTGTCTTTGTCATATCTTCCAGTATCTGCAACTCTCTCGATTTCTGTAATCAACTCCTGAACAGCACTCAACATCTCTGTGAAACTGATGGGAATGCTTCAAACCTACCTTCACAGCGCTCACTAGTTCTCTGAACTCCTGCAGCCCTATAACCATCATCATCTCTGGCCCCTCCAATCGCGACAATTCTCTCTTGCTGTGTGAACTGATCCAGCCCCTTCAGCCCTCCCTATCTCACTCACTCCTGCAGCTCCAACTATTGTCCATGTCAATGTAGTCCCCAGTACCAACAGTCCTGCCATCTCTATAAACTCCTGCAGCTCCAACTACCATCCCTACCCGTGTCCTCTCCAGTCCCTACAATTGTCCCCATTTCTGTAGTCCTACAGCTCCAACTACCATCCATATCTGTGTTATCTCCCGTCAGTCCAAGCTTCTTTTCACTGTAATATCCTGCAGCTCCAACTACAACTTCAATCTCTGTAATCTCCAGTCCCTCCAATCCTCCCTTTCTCTATAAACTCCTGTAGCTCCAACTACCTCCCAAATCTGTGTAATCTCCAGTCCCTCCAATCCTCCCTTCTCTATAAACTCCTGTAGCTCCAACTACCACCCAATCTGTGTAATCTCCAGTCTCTCCAATCCTCCCTTCTCTATAAACTCCTGTAGCTCCAACTACCACCCCAATCTGTGTAATCTCCAGTCCCTCCAATCCTCCTTCTCTCTATAAACTCCTGTAGCTCCAACTACCACCCCAATCTGTGTAATCTCTAGTCCGTCTAATCCTCCCTTTCTCTATAAAATCCTGCAGATCCAACTACCACCCCAATCTATGTAATCTCAAGTCCCCACATCCCTCCCAGTTTCTGTATCTCCTTTAGCTCCAACTGCCGCCCTTATCTGTGTCATCTCTAGAACCTATATTCCTCCCGATCAATGTAACTCCTTCTGGACTGATTTTCCTGTACCTCTCAGTGACATATTTCAGCCCGACAACCTATCTGATCTCTAGCCACCAACAGTGATTTCGAACCACCGAACTCTGTAACATCCTCCAGCCTCTACAACCCAGCTTTTTTCTTAAGGTTACCTCGTGCCTGCATTCCCCTTT